>NC_048894.1:39287446-39334045 GCF_011077185.1 Oxyura jamaicensis
GCCACACTGTTTCTTATACAAGCCAGGATGCTGCTGGCCTTCTTGGCCGCCTGAGCACACTGCTGGCTCATATTCAGCCAACTATCAACCACTACTCCCAGGTCCTTCTCTGCCAGGCAGATCTCCAACCATTCATCTCCCAGCCTGTAGCTCTGCTTGGGGTTATTGCGCCCCAGGTGCAGGACCCGGCCCTTGGCCGTGTTGAACTTCATACTGTTGGCCTCGGCCCATCGGTCCAGCCTATCCAGATCCTCCTGCAGAGCCTTCCTACCCTCGAGCAGATCGACACACGCACCTAACTTGGTGTCGTCTGCAAACTTGCTGAGGGTGCACTCGATCCCCTCGTCCAGATCATTGATGAAGATGTTAAAGAGGACTGGTCCCAGTACTGAGCCCTGTGGGACTCCACTAGTGACCGGCCTCCAACTGGATTTGACTCCATTCACCACAGCTCTCTGGGCCCGGCCATCCAGCCAGCTCTTAACCCAACGAAGTGTGTGCCAGTCCAAGCCATGAGCAGCCAGTTTCCTGAGGAGAATGCTGTGGGGAACGGTGTCAAATGCCTTACTGAAGTCAAGGTAGATCACGTCCACAGCCTTTCCCTCATCCACTAAGCGTGTCACCTTGTCATAGAAGGAGATCAGGTTGGTCAAGCAGGACCTGCCCTTCATAAACCCATGCTGACTAGGCCTGATCGCCTGCTTGCCCTGCAACTGCCGCATGATGACACCCAAGATAATCTGCTCCATGAGCTTCCCTGGCACTGATGTTAAACTAACAGGCCTATAGTTCCCCGGGTCTACCCTCCGGCCCTTCTTGTAGATGGGTGTCACGTTTGCTAGCCGCCAGTCAAGTGGGACCTCCCCCGATAGCCAGGACTGCCGATAAATGATGGAAAATCAAATTAGGAAAACTTAGCTGAGTATTTTCTCCAACATCTATCTGTAGAGTAGGCACATGAGTTGTCCTACTCAGGTTAACTGGAATTCATGTTTACTATAAAGCATGTATTTAACAGATCTTCTAAAATGGTTCAATAACACCCAGCAGCTGGCAAAATCTAAAGGGCAACTCACACACTTCTGCCCTGTATTGGGTGCACAATGTAAAGGCAAATGCTATAAAGAGATCTCCCTCAATGAAAAAAAAAAAAAGTGCACTGCTTCAAACAGATTCCACTGAACCTACCTCTGTTGTTCTAATGTTTTTGTTTGTTTGTTTGTTTTTCTTCTCAGCATGGACAGGCTTTGCTTACTTGTTCATTCCTCCCTTCCCTTGTATGAGAAGATTTATTTTAAAAAGCAATACTGAACACACAGCTGTCATGAAGATTTATAGATAACTCCTTTAGAAAGAAGCTAAATAATTTTAGACCATTGTAGTGCCTTTTCTCATTTTTCTTTGAAATGTAATTTTGATAACATGTAGCCAGAAAAAAAGCTCTTCTGCACTGAAAGAAGTCTGTATCAAAGGGGATAAAATTCTATATTCTCTACAAAAATGAAAAATCTCACAGACCAGTTTTATTGTAAACATTTTCATAATACTGTTGTGCAGTAAGTAAATGGAATTTCTATTCATTATTCTCTGATAAAACCATCTCCAGCATTTAAAAATAAAGATACATCAGTAGTACCACCACAAAGCCCTAGATTTCTGAACAGGAAAGCTATTTGTTGTTCTTATGGTTTTAAATCATGTTCAACAAAATATGATGAAAATGAAAGGTAGGTATATTCAGTAAATGAAAACCTTTTCATAATAACAGGAAAAAAAATACACTGTGTGTTGGTATTTAAGTAGTTGGGTTACCAAAAGTTGATTTTTATTTTTTTTTTTTTAGAGCAACCTTTTCTTTAAGCCTCAAATTTAGCACATTTTTTGCTACAAAAAACAGTGGACATTTAGAATTACCCAAGCAACCAAGGAATTTAGCTTTGCCTATTCACTCACATTGCAGAAAAGCATTTCTAAAGCTGCAGCAGAACTCTACTTCTTATGTCTTGAAAAGCCTCAGCAGAACGTTTTGTGAATTTCATCAGTAATAACTATACACACGGAATGAGAAGAGAGCATCATAAAGACATCCACAAATCTCTTTTTAGTGTTAGAGAAAATGGGGAGAGATGCCTTCCCAAGTTAATCACTGGACAACATTTGAAATCCTAATCTCTCTATCCAGCAGAAACACTGGGGATGCTTTAAAATTTAGGTGAATATTAAAAGAAAAAAGTGAAAGATACTCAGTAAAGTCTTCCCTTTGCTTAAAGTTAACAGTATTGATCTACTTTCAGAGAGAGGACCATTAGAACAATTTTTCACTGAACAGAGTTGGTGAATTGGAATTCAAGACTTGCCCCTGAAGGCGTGAAAGGGCAAAATGACTAGCATGAGGAAGGAACCTTGTGGATGTTTTTGGGCTGAACTTCAATATAAATTCAAACATATTATTTAATATACATTAATAATATATTAATATATTATAAATATATAATAATACAATTATATATTATTTTGAATAAGTAACTCATATGAAAATTAGCAAACAGGTAATTTGACATTTGAAATGGGAAGGACATTTGAAATGGGAAGACAAGCTGCCACCAGCAATGCCCATGTCATGAAACTCCCTGAGAAGAATAGAATAGCAGAAGACAATATATAGTACTATGTCAAATTTTGTCTTCACACACAAAGTTGCTGGAGAAGGAAATAAAGGATTTGAATTCTGAGAGGCTTTTCTCTGACTGAAGAGATATTCCTTGGCAAGGAGTACCACAGTACAGTTTCCTTGGGTAATTAAAAGGGACGGGTCTCCTCTGTGTATTAGAGAACGTTCCCAGATCAGATTGTCCTATTTAATTGTTGGAGGAATGAGAGGATGCAGGGTAGGAGCCAACAGACAAAAATTACCAGCTTCTATTATTATTATTACTACTAAGATTGTACCGCCAAGATAGGAGTATTAAAATACAATTCTAACCAAAAGGGTATATTTTTGTAAGGGTAGAAAATGGAAGGTAAATCTGCAAGAATAATAAACACATCTGAATAACATCTAACATTTACAGGAAGAAAAGAAAGGCAACTGTATCTGGGACTGATAAAAGAATTAGGACCCAGAGAATATTTCAGCCTTATTAGCAGTAATGGATCAATCCGTTTTCCTGTTTTCACTCTATGCAGCACAACTGAAGTTGATGAGCTTGCAGAGATATATCTGCAGGGAAAATCTGGCTTGGTGTATAAACACTATCAAATAATTGTGTTTATTTGAAGCATCCTACAGCCTTTTCATCTGCTGAATCACAAACTGAAATCACAACGTTTCATTTAGGTTCAATTTATGCAAATCATGGCACATCCTAAAAGATAAATACATATTTCTAATCTGATACAAAATTATCAACTTACATCAGAATTAAATCTCAGCTGGCAAATGTTGCATGATATGATTTGCTTTCTTCGATGAGGAAGAGGAACCCCAAATGTATGATTTATTACAGCTTTTTGAATTGGGTCCATCTGTAAAGATAGAAGAAAAAGAAATATAAAAGCTTTTGCTGTTTCACTGTATTTTATGTTTTCTATAGTTGCAAAACAGTTAATACATCGTTCCAAACCATACTCCACGTTACAGAAAACTATTATTTTTTCTTTGAAAATTAGTATTTCTTCTTCATGCAGTTTTATGAAAAGGTAACATAGAAAGGAACAAAGTGTTGTTAGCTATCATGAAACACATATCCTTAGTAGTATTCTACATGTACCAATCTTCCTTTACTGACAAAAGCTAAAAGCTGTAAACACTGAATAAATTTACCTATTAATTTATGTTTTTTATATCAAAGATAAGGTAGTACACTAAATGAAACAATAACATTTTATATAAAATTACTAACAAAGCAATCAATGAAAATGTGAAGGACTATTATATAAAAATAATTCCCAAATAACATACAATAGCTCAATATTGTGAAAAAAAAAAATAATAATTTTCCAGGAACCAATAAATGATCTTTTTCAATAAAACACCTTCTACACAACCAATGAAATATCCAAATCCTCCAAAGATTATTTTCACAGCCATTTAGAAGAAACAATTTATTTTTCAATAAACCCTACTTAAGGATGAATTTTGACTTTGATGAAAAGCATTATTCTGAAAAAAACCTCTACCAGAAAGTTGATCTGGCAATCTGGCAGTATCCTGCTTAAAAAAATAATAATAATAATAATAAAAATGTTGGTATGCCAACTTTAACCAATTTAAAAATAGATTTTATCTTTGAATTTTATTACTAAAAATTCACATAATTTGATGAAGCAAATACATCTAATTGCTTTATATGTGCTTTGAGAGCCAAACACCTTTTCTATGTTCATATCCCCATGATTTACTTTCTTGAGTCAGTTAGCAAAGGTTTATTTTATAAATAAAGAATCAAAGCTTTTTCTCAAAGTAATCAATGATTCATGGTAGCTGTAATGGTAGGCAGCCATGGCCTCTATTGCAGTGAATCCAAAACGGTTTGCTACAGAACTGTTGCATCATCTGACATCTGTTCAGTGTAAGGTATGAAATAGGTCATGGGCTTAAACTAATGCTTGCTGAAAAGAAATTCAGATCAGGAGAGAATGGGAGAAGTAGAGGAGGGAGGGAGGAACAAGGGAAAATCTGCGATGTTATAGAAAGGTTTAGAAGAAGTGTTCAGTTTTAAAATCCTCTTCAATTCAATGCAAAAGTGAAGTATCCCACCCATTTGTAAAACCACCATCACAAATGATCATTAGTCCCTAGAACTAGGGACGCCACTATAACATAACCGAAAAACAACACTAATCACTTAAGTCAGAGAATATCAAGTTGATTCTTCATACTGCAGCATACAGTGTAAGATAATATAAAGACTTTAGCTGTGGTCCAACATTGGGCTTTGGACACTCATTTTACTCTGTAACCTAATTTTTAAAAATACCAACACCCAAAGATTATATTGCACAGACCAGAAAGAAGAAAACTACATATGCAGGTAAACAAACAGTAACAAAAGTTCTTATTTCAACTGCTCCATTCCACAAGATGCGACATTTATGCCAGTAGAACCAGCATACCTTTATCTTGGTGTATACTTTCGGCACTAAAGCAAAACCTGGCCTTAACCAACACTATTTTACAGCTGCTGAACTTTTAGGAAATTTAGACTAAATTTTTAAGAAATTTACGTGCTGTTCCTCTTACCATTGCAGGTCTAAAATACTTATGGAAACCTCAAGCTTAGATATATGAATAAGTCAACACACTGTAGCAATATATTGTGCGTCCTTTGATCGAGTAGAACATCTGATCCAGAAACTCACCTTCTTAACCAGAGTTTTGAGATTATATTAGTTTAGACTTTAGTGTAAATATGTTAAACTCTGACACATTCTCTCTCAAGTGCCATAAGGTAAGAAAGTTTAAACATTTGACCTATAATCTCATTATTTCTCCTGAGTGCTTTAGATGTTACACTGAGGCCCAGATAACTGAAGTAGACATTAACTTCCTAACTTCCTGCTGAACTGATCAGCTCCAAGACATATGTTCAGATTACCTAACAGATGATATACTAAAAATTGACCTTACACTGTTGTAACATGCATTTATCCTGTATAATTAAGCAATCCTCAAATCTGGCTTCTGACTGTAGTCTTGTATGCCTCATGTGGTGATGGGTACCACAGTACCCTTTTAGATTATTGATCCTTTTTTATCACTAATTTTTCATCATGTTTTGGTAACAGACAATTAGGGCTTTGAATATAATAGGCCCCTATTTTTTTCTTGACATAGGTTTTCTTGAGCAGGTTTTAATTACTTGTCTTTCTACATATTCCTTCCTTTTTCAGAACTGGTTCTTTCCTGTTATACTCTTTCCCTTGATGCATCAGTCCTTTGCTTCTGTATGAGAGAAAATAGTGATATCCACCACAGATATTAAAGAACTATCTACTATAGCCCTTTGTCTATTTAATGGAAGACAGCTTATGTCAACATGCCAGGGTTGTTAGCAAGCTGCAAAAATGTCACTCTGTCATTTCAAATCAGAGTGCCAACAGAACAGTGCCTTAAGTGTTGAAAGTCATTACCATGTCTCATAAGCTGGAACAAGTAAAATTTTAGTTGGATTTATTTATGTTCACAGTAAGAATTCTAGTTCCAAAAGGGATTGGACTTCTGGTGGAATTGATTCTCACATATTGAGAACAAGTCAAATAACTCTCAGAATTGGAAGAAAAAAAGAAAAACAAACAAACACAAACGAATGGATGGAGTAGTTGATATATTTTGTATTTAATTTTATTTTCCTCATGGAAAAATGTGAAGTTTCTTTCTTAATTTCTAGATATTTTTTTCCTGTTTATCTGCTGATACAGAAAACTGTCTGCACATTTCCCTTTCTCTTTCTAAAGATGCAGACTTGTAGATATACAGCTACATGGCCTTATTGTGAACTTGGATGATTTATGTTTGTGGCTCTGTATGAAGAAGTGTTCTGGACAGCCTTCAAGTTGATTAAGAAAAGCTGCTTCAAAGTAAGAAGCCTTTCTCTGACAACTGCTCTTTGATACTCTAAAGCAGAATTAAACTTCAAAACAGAACAGATTCTAATAAAGTTGTGACTGAATATTGGAGTGGTATATGACTTTGTTGTTTTTTTTTCATAGAGATTTCATCTGTGTAATACTCCCTATCCATAAATTTCAAATAACCATTCAAAAGCACCAGATAATCTTCCAAAAGTTTTATGCAGGGAATTTGAGAGAGGTAATGTGATACCTAGGTGCAGCATGATAAGCACTAAGATCTCACAGACGTTGGAAGACAGAGGGAAGTCCTGCTGAGAGTCAGAGACAAAGAACAAAGAGAAGCAGCTGATTGCAAAGAAAATAGAAAGCAAGGATTGCAGGGAAATATAAAGAGGGAAATAACATTATGTAGCTGAGATAATAATTGAGTGCTGAGATACTTAAGAGAATCTCCAAGTACTTCCATGTTCACTGAATGTTATTAAGTACATGTATAGATTGTATTTCAACTTATGTAAATGGTATTTGCTTTCAAAATAAAAGTTATCATGATAAACTTTGATAAAATCTGCTTTTTACTTGTTACTAGTTCTCTATTCTGCATTTGGATTTCTTAGATGTAATTGATTTACTTCACTCCCATTGACAGTGAAAGAGAGATTTACAATTCACAGAAAAGATTATGATTCAGCTGACAAAGCTGTGCAGAAGAACAAGGTTTGCAAGATGTCCCTTTACTTCCTCTCACCAACTTATTTGCATTGCAATTTACCACACAGAGGATGTGATGTTCTGTGTTTGATGTGTTCACTGTGCTTAGCTTTGCTATTACCCAGCACTAGGTATCTCTTACTGTGTAGAACAAGCTGTGTCAAACTTTTCATTGCTGACGGTCCAGGGAGAACACATTGTTCAAGGTTCACTGCAAACCACAAACTTTTAGCTTGAGCAATGCCTGTGATTCTAATGAAGGTTTCATATTTCATTCTGCTGATTTTTGTTTTCATTATATAAAAAATACAGCAGTAATAGTGGTTTTTTTTTTTTTTTTAATTATTCAAGCTGAAATTTGTAGCAACATGATAGTGTTTACTTTCATTGATCAAATACTGTAAACCCTTCCCAAGATCTTCAGATTAAGCCTACCATATTTCAGCAATATCCAGTCTTATACTGGGGGGCATGGCAGAACTTGGCCTCTTTTTCCATTTTCTTAGCTTTGACCTTACTACTCCCATTTGGTTTACCTTGCTTGTTTCAAACTCAGCCTTTAACCCCAATGACCTAAACCCCATTCTTTGTTCTTACCAAGGAGCAAAAAAGGGTTATTTATATTGGAGGCTGCAGATAAAAGCTTTGTTGTACAAAGCTTCCTGGATGAAACATCTACCACAAAATCACCAAAAACTTGACCCAGAAGATCCCATGTTATCTTTACTGCCTGTGCAACTTTTCCAGATTCAGCTATCCTTGAAGGTCTTCTGTAGCCAAGTCTTCCTTTCATTAAATTCCATTAAATATCTGCAGAAGATAGAACTTGGGGTAGTAAATTTTACCTACAGAAACATTTGATCCTTTGGAAATATAAATTTTATATCAATTCAATAAATAATAGTTTTTTTTTTTAAAAAAAAAAAAAAGTTGAAAACATAATTCAAGCATAGATCTTGAATTTCATCATTTTTAATATATGTAACTTTATTCATCTTTGTTAGATGACTTTTTATTCCAGCAACATGCCTAAGATACAACAACTGAAAAAGAAAGAACAAATTTGAGCCATAAAAGCTCAAATCCCAAAAGGGCATTAAAAAAGGGAGGGGTTTGTTGTTGTTTTAATTGTGTATTAAAAAGACAAGGGTCATGACGTATACAGTTCAAATGCTTGAACTTAGCAGTAAACTAATTGAGTTGCACTGACATCCATAAACAAAAGCATCCAGGTAAAAAAATGAAGATAATGTGATGCCCAAAGCCTTTTCAGAACATGTGGTAGGTCTAAATCAAATAAGTAGGAAAGCGTTTTTACCTCAAAGCCAAAGAAATTATCTGCAAAAGATTGACTCAAATCACTATGATCCTACATTAAGTGAGCAGAAAAAAAGTCATTTTTTTGAAGCTCAATAAAAAATTGCTGTAGATCATTCTAGTGGTAATTTAAAATTGCATGGTGAAAAAAAACAAACAAACATTAAAAAAAAAAAAAAGCAACTCAAGTAATGGAGGTCATTCTTTAATAGGTAAGTGGATTCAGTGACACAGCTATCAATATCTTTTTGAACTTCTTAAAATCCAGATGTTAATAGAATATTATGTTACAATGAAAATAAACTTAAGGGAATGATATTCTGAGAGCACTTTCCTACTATAGATCTGCATTTCTGTAAACACATTTAATTATAAGCACCAAAATTAGGTTAAACTACTGCACTAATGTTATTGCACTTGCAAGCAAGGTATTAATATCTCCACATGAGTTGAGTCTTCTGTGAAGACCTTAATTGTAAAATTCATAAGAAATAAAGGTAACTCTGGGAGCTCCTTTCATTCGTTCTCATATCCCAAGAAATGGTGAAACTAGTGAGAGCATTGGAAACAGTATAAATCCTGTAACAACATTATACACAATGCCTTATCAAGTAAAATAGAACACAGTACTAACATATCCTCCATCATTTACTCTTACTGATGAACTTAACCAATTCTTAAAACTGTGTGATTGATTCAGTTTTAACACCAACGATTGCAAACATAAAACTGTCTCCTGTTTTATAACTGTGACATATTACTAAATGCTCTTCTGTCTTTCTTTAAAGATTTAGGCAACTCCTCAGTCATGTTAAGTCACTGTCATTTATAGTTAGAGGATTATTTGATATGAAAATGCTCTCTGGGCATAATTTGACCATTTTCAATTGACAATTGAGTAGTTCTTTCTTCTTTCTGATCTCAGAAGCATCAAAAATTCAAATAATTTTCCTTATAATCATGCTGATCAATTATACAAATGCTACGTTATTATACTACATTATGTTTTTATTTACGTAGAAACTGATGTTTTGGGGATCTGCCAGAAATTCTGCCCTGTATTGCTGAACTTGTATATTTCAGGCACAGTTCAGCTGAGCAGTAGCACCCTCTTCTCCGGGAGATATACTACATTTTACAACAGCCATATATACAAGGTAGACAAAGTATGTGCCAGAGATTAAATTTCCAGGAAGCATAGGCCCACTTAGTGTCACACATCACTGTTCATTTCTGCACATGCATATCAATCTCAGACCTCTTGAAAGTATTTATTTACTGTGCATTTAAAAATATATTAAAAAATCTGTGCAGCTCACATTGTGTATCGGATACCTTCCAGAATCATCAGATGTGTACCTTAAAATCTACCTTCATTCTTAATAAACTGGTGTCCAGATCAGAACAGTTCAACAGCTCAGTGATTTGATCCTACATATATTTAATATTCTGTATTTCCATAAGAAATACATCCTATTGTTAGTGCTAGGAGTCTTTTTTTTTTTTTTTTTTTTTTCCTTCCCCAATATCACATTAATCTGTGAATAAGAATCTTATAAATCAAACCAAACAATTCAAAAGGAATGATGGGACTGGCTTAGCAAGTATAAATAAATACAAAAATGAATGTTCAACAATATTTTGGCTTCATGTGAAAGTAGAACAATACAGCGTCAAATGGTTAAAATACATGTTCTAGATGTGCTATCATGCATGCCTTATCCATTTACATCTAATTTATTCAGTGTTGTCCAAGTAATTATGGTGAATAATTATCCATAGAATTGAAGTCAGCATTACACATCTTTTCTTAGTGTCTACCATTTCTGCTGTTGCCAATGAAACAGGATAACACTAACCTGGCACTTTTCATGTACATAAACCAGAAATAATACTCAACCTAGTTAAATGTAAAATAATTTTAATAATTATAGTGCAACAATTTTAATAATGTGCAATAGTTTCTGAATAATTATTTTTCTAACAACAACAAAAAAAAACAACAAAAACAGACAACAAATCAATCAATCAAACAAACAAAAAAAAATACGCTGAAACCTGAAGTCACTTCATAACGTAAATTGTTTATATAATTTGAATAGGACTTCAGGATGAATTTCCAAAGTCCTTTTTTTATTCTCTTGTTGAAATCTTGTAGGAATGTAAGGATTTTTTATTTTTTTTTTTAATTTATCTTTATAATGATAATAGTTGTCTAGTCACATTTCTGATGTGAGCCTAGTATTCCTCCCTTGCTTTCATTTTTGTTATTTTTTTCTTGTGGACTTTCCCACTTGGCAATGAGGTGCTGAGGTGGCAGCACCATTTCTGGCAAACCAGTTTAATATAGAGAAACCAGTCAGAGCAAAAGGATTTGCATTCATAGTGGCATTGTGCAGAAATACTGTAACCACACAGATTATGCAAATCCATATACTCTGATTGTCTAATAATGGTTGTCAGTCAAAAGACAAGAATTTGCATATGCTAAGGCTAGTGAGAAATAATCACACAGTGATTATGCTAATCAAACACAAAACAACATGTGAAAGACTGTCAAACTGGAACAAATCTCTGTATGTACGTGTATGTGTGCTAAATACAGAAAAACACTGCTAAAAAAAGCAACAGTGAATTTGCAAATAAGCCCTTAAAAACAGGAAATGCCTTAATTGAACATCTTTATGAATATACATTTTTAAGATATGTTCACATATTTTTCCTGAAAGAGGCTTTGTTCTGTCCACAACATGGATAACGTTCACTTAACAAGCAACTGTTCAATGTTTTATTTTCTTCAAGTAGTTCAATGAATGGCCCCAGACCTCATTTATTGCATAAAGCACAAGTCCTGCTCCTATTGGGAATTATCATAAAATCATAGAACGGTCTGAGTTGGAAAGGACCTTAAAGATCACCTAGTTCCAACCCCCCTGCCATAGTTAGGGACATCACATCACACATGTGGGGCATCCACAGCTTCTCTAGGCAGCCTATTCTAGTGCCTCACCACCCTAAGACTAAAGAATTTCTTAGTAATATCTCATCTAAATCTACCCTTTTTAGTTTAAAGACATTCCCCCTTGTTCTATCACTCCACCCCTGACAAAGAGTCCCTCCTCAGCTTTCCTGTAGTACCTTTATGTACTGTAAGACTGCATGGAGTGTTCTCTTCTCTGGGCTGAACAAACCCAACTTCCTTAGCCTGTCTTCAAAGGAGAGGTGCTCCAGCCCTTTGATCATCCTCATAGCCCTTCTTGGGACCTGTTCTAATAGGTCCGTGTTCTTCATGTGCTGGTTGCCCCAGACTTGAACACAGTGCTCCAGGTGGGGTCTCACAAGATCAGAGCAGAGACGGACTATCACCTCCCTCACCCTGCTGGCCACACTTCTTTTGATGTGTCCCAGCATACTGTTGGCTTTCTGGGCTGCAAGTGCATTATGCCGGCTCACGTTGAGTTTCGCATCAACAAATCCATCTTTTTGCCTATTCATTGGCTCTCATACAGTCTTCACTGGCACAGAATGGGAGTACTTCGCAAGTATAATTAACTTATTTTCAAAATTTTAGCTAGATAAAAGATGGTATTCCCTAGGAATGATGGACAAAGGAGGGCATTAATTGCAGTTGCCCAGTTTAATACACCTTATTATATTGCCTTTCATATGGTCACTACACAGTTCCTGACTTCAGACTCATCTACGAAGGTGCTACACAGCTCTAAATGCAGCCTTCCAAATGCAAGTTGGACACGACTCTTCAGGGTGGTATTCAACTGTTTTTTGGGCATGGGATGGCCCTTCCTTTTTCTTCAGTCCCATGTCATTCAAAAAATGTTCCCAGTTTCTTTATCAAAAAACAACAACAACAAACTATGGATAATAATCTTCTGAATTACAAAACCATGTTTATTCCCCCTGGCTGATCTAAACAACATACAGATTTCTAACAAGCCTAAAAAAATTCTCCCAAAGGAGGAAAGATGAAAGGGTGACAAATGTGGCATGTTTGTCATATTGCTCAATTATTTGGTGAAAAATGTTCAATACAATTGCAGCAAAAGAGCAGACTAACGTGAAACAGACCACCTTGAATGTGAGAGAATAATTCACTCAATTTCTAGTAGACATAAAAAAACAGTAAGAAAAAAAGGGGTGGTTTGATTCTTTCCAATTCCTCACTAACGTGAACGCTGGCAGATAGCAAAAATATGATTAAAACCAAAACAGTTTCTTGATACATGAAGAAATAAATGTTTTACTCTCTCTAAAGATATAAATAAAGATGAAAACCTAAGGTTCACAAATGCCATTTATTTTCCTAGCTTCAAGCAGGAACAAAGCAAAAACGAGTGCACGAAAAGAGAACAAACTAAAAAGAAGAAAAAGGCATTTTTTCATTTTGTGCTTAAGAAAAGAACTCTGAACAAAAGGTTGACAGGCATAATGAGGGCTACACAACAAATTCCCAATCAGATCATTCATATGTGAATGAATTTTGGAAAAAATGGACCAAATGTTATAATTGGTATTTAATAATAGTGGATCTTTCTAATCACAACAAAAACAAAAGCAGAATGTGTGCCAGACAGAGAACTGGCAGAGAGGTACTTAATTCTTCACTTCTACAAAACTGAGCTCTGAAAAAAGGAATTCCTCACAAACAGATGAGAGTCCAAAGAAGCCACTACAAACAACTACATGTATTTCAAAGAAATGGCTGTGTAAAGACATGTTTAAGGTTCAGGAAAATAATTCTGCAATACAGCCTGATTATACTGCTATACTTTTTTTAGCCTGTTTTTAAAATACCTTTTTTTTTTTTTTTTTCCCCCTCAAATCATGTTTATTCCAATGACTCCAAAGAAACCATAAAGAACTACACTGTGGGGTGTAATTAGAATGTTTAAAAACACACATACTTACCTGAAAAAAAAAAAAAAAAAAAAAAAACAATATCTTCTAAGATCATAAAAATACTCTATCAAATGCATACTTTTACAATATTTCAAAACATTTCAAAACATGTTTTTGAAACTGAGGTAAGATTTAACACTGGAAGAAGTTATAGCTCCTAAGCCATACTTGTAGATCCATAGAATATAAGACTAAAAGACACCCCAAGGCACCATTTAATCCAAATCTTGCACAATATGAGGAAAAAATGTTGTGGGGACAGAATCATTTTATGTTGCGTTTCAGGAGGAGTGAGCAAATATTTTCATGAAGCAAAGGCTAAAATTCAGTAGTTGAATCTTGGATAGGGATTTTTTTTTTCCAGATTCTCTTCTTATAACCATTTCAGAGAAACCACTTCAACATTTCAGTTGAAACATTTAACAAAGCTGTTCTGCTTATTTAGGTACTAAGTCTTTGACAACACTTTACTACAGAGTAATGAGAAAATTATTGAATATCTCTCCTGGTTCTTAAATGGATATCAGTCTTTCCTCAAAATCTGATAGGTACATTTCCCTTCAGGTGCAAGTGTAGACATTTGCTGGTATAATTATTTGATCACAGGCCTTTTTTTTAAAAAAAAAAAAAAAAAAAAACTTTTAGGTCAACACTGAAAAAAAAAGTACATAAAGCATCATCTCCAATCCAATCTTTTCTCTCAGAAGAAATGTTCTGCTGTCTTTCTTCAGGAAATCCAAAGATATAAAACTTAAGACAATTTTATTTAAATTAATTTAAATCAATTAATTTAATCACCAGCACTCAATAAAGAAAAATACTTGTCTCCAAACATCACATATTGGAACTGCTTTAGTTATGAAAGTTTATAGTATAATAATAAAGTATAGAATATAATAGAGTATGAAAGTGCTATAGTTGGCATATGTACCTGCATATGCCCTTATAATAGGTAGTGGTTCTGTATAAGAGTAAACTGTGCACAGCTATATTCACAGCCCTCATACAGATTACTAAGAACATTATATCTCCTTACATAGAAAAATATTTTGACTTTCCTCAGCTCATAGATTATGGTCCATAAGAGAAGTCACCAACATGCTTACTTCCTCCATAATATCATTAGTTCTATATCCTGCCTGAATTTTTGAACCAGGATAAGGAAACTCACACAACTGAACCAGGACGAGGAAGCTCAGGAAACTCACTTCAGCTAAGATAGAAAAAAATAGGAGATAGGAAAACGAAAACAAGGAATAAGTTCTCTAGATATATTTGAAAGCTTATATACCAATGAAAATAAACCTTTCTGTGCTTAGTAACTGTGTAGGTATGTCCGTAAAGTATGTATGTGTAAATATCAGTAGACTTCAGTACTAGCTGAACAGGCTCACAGGAACACGAGAAAATAGGTGGTCAGGTCTGATTGTTTGCTGGCTTGCATTTTAACAAGGCATTGGTAACTGCAAAATCAAGACCAATCTGATTTTTGTTTCAGTCTCTGAAGGAGAAAGAAAGTAGCCAAAGACAGAAAGGAAATAATTTAAAGCAAACAGTGATTATAACACTATTGACCCTCCTCCTCAACAGTTGAAAACTCACATTTTCTCCAAATAAATGATGGTACAAAACCAAAAATTATGCTTCCTTTTGATGAACAGAAAAAAACTTATTCCCATATTGGGTGCCCACATTGTGGCTCTACTTTTTCAGTAATTCTCCACAGATTGCCACTAAGGTTCATTTTGTCTCCTGTCAGTCTTAGTGACTGAATCATTAGTGTGATCCAGAGCACCATGAACAGCTGCGAAGAATATAGTTATGGCTCATTCATTATTTGAAGTGCTTTAATCCCTTTGTACCCATCTCTGAAATATGATACATGAAATAATTCTCAGCATGTTTTTACATCATTTGGTTAAAGACAAAATATTATCACCGTGCATTTCCATGCAATTTCACCTTTGAAGTTTTATCTGATTGATATGTCAAAATTAAAGTGTAGATAAAATTATTGCCAAGGCATTACCATTCTTATTTACAAATAGCTGAGGAGTCAGGGTCAAACCAGAACTAAGAGAAATAAAGGAAGGAAGAACTGTTGTTCCTTCTGTGCATTGGGAAGTATTAGACCAAATGTTCAAAAATCTCTCTTTATACAGCACCTCCTTCCACAAATCAACATGAATATATTTACAAAGTAAAGAATCATTGAATCATTTGAGTTGGAAAAGACCCTCAGGATGATGAAGTCCAAACATCAACGTGTAGAGATAGTAGAGGCCTTCTGGAGGTACTGGAGGCCTTCTGGAGGTTTCTGGAGGTACTTTAGTTTCTTTTCTTTTCTGATTTTTTTTTCTTCCCCTACTGTAAAAGGACAATGTAAGAGTAGACTTCACAACAGTCTACTTCCGTACTAGTGATTTGGTTTTGACCTAGTTCTCTTCCCCCCCCCTTGAATTCTCTGTTTAAAAGTTACATGTTGATTTTAGTCTCTCAATGATTTTAAGTCAAGCAAATTCAAACTGGATGCCCTTATCCCAAATCAAGTCCAGATACACTGGTCATGTATGCATCCAGAAACACACAAGGTTGTCACAGCTGATGACAGTGTTACAAGCTATAGACTAGTTCATGAAAAGGGATGCTCTATGTTCCTCTAGGGTGGAAGCCCAAATGAGCAAACACATGCAGATGGGAACCAGAATTTGAGCAAAAGGGCAGAGATGAAACAACTATACACCAAGCTACTGCAGGCAAGTAGCCTCTAGAATTCTTCCATCTCGTCAGTCTACCCCAGGCCAGAACAGCAGTATCACTCCTCCCTATCCATAGCATTCAGTAAAGCAAGGGTGCCATCAAGTATTGTTAATTAATCAGAGTGAAAAAGATTTCATGTATATTATAAACTTAAACACAATAGGGAGTCTCATCTGAATATCTCACAATACTTTAAAAAGACCACTTAACTGGCAGGTAATTAACATGTGAAAACTGAGACGTACTAGAACTTTTGGCAAACCCACTTGTGCCTTAGCACTATACAACAGAGACATAATTCATTCAAAATCATCCATGTCCGGAGTACCTCACAAAAGTACCTACTGATGTGAGGACAATTTTATTTCCTGTGTACTGTCTAGTCGTTGCCTGAAAGTCAAGTACTTAAACGCATCTGCACTGCTAGCATATCTTTTCAGAAAAGAAACTCCACGATATACAAATGATGTAGCTCTGGTTATATGAAGGATCATATTTTGTGTAGAATGTGATGCCTATGGAAACCATACAGATGACTTGTCTTGCTTGAAAAGCTCTGCACCATAGATAGATACAACACGGAATAGTAAGACCTAATAGGACCTAATAAGGTCCTATCCAACATGGAATAATAAGACAGCAGTAACTAATGCACTCAAAGGAAGAAAATAAATATAAATAAATAAATAAAAAGGAACAATGCAGTGCAAATCCCAAAGGCTTAGCTTCTATCTGTCTTCGATACCTGCAGGGCTCTCAACGCTGAGATTGTTTTTATTTTCTATCTATTGAATTACCTGTGATTATAAAAATACCATCACCAACAAAAACATTATATTTCCTCCTGCTACTATAAAGTTCTTTTAGCTTTATACTGAAATTATATTAGAGATGAACCTTATCCATGAGCACTTTTTCTTGCTTAACTCAATGCTGATGAAATGAATTCAAATCAAGACTTGACCTTGGATCTCAGCTTTGACAATTATGTAGAGATTTTAATACTTACTTAACTGTACACATTCATGTGCCAGGATTAATAAGTAATGACCAAGATCTTTGTGACATAGTTAAAAGGCCAGGAAATATCCTCGTCTTATAGATAGGAACTGAGAGCAAGCATTGGTTCAGGGTCACTGAATAGGTCTATGCCTGAATGCAAAACTGAACCTATTGTATCATAGAATCATAAAGGCTGGAAGAGACCTTCAAGATCATCCATTCCAACCATCACCCTACTACTAATGTCACCGACTGAACCATGTCCCTAAGCGCCACGTCCAACCTTTCCTTGAACAACCCCAGGGATGGTGACTCCACCACCTCCCTGGGTAACATGTTCCAATGCCTGACTGATCTTTCTGAGAAGAAATGTATCCTAATTTCTAACGTAAATGTTCCCTATCTACCCTTTCTTTCCAGCTCAAAGTAGCACTTTTAGCCATCTCCTCACTATGCCTCTTGAGGGTCTTAGGGTTCTTTTCAAAACACAATCTCACTTAGTGAGATGGAAGCTTTTACCTGGCAGTTCTCAGGAGAAGCTGCAAGCACAAACAGTTCTGTTGTGGGATAGGACAACTACAAAAGAAACACACAAACAAGCCATATTTTTTTTAGGAGCATCTGCAAAGTTCAGTGCTCCAAACTTCTACCCTTCTTCTTTTCATGGGCCTTTTTAAAAGTGCTTGTTTTGGTTTAGTCCCAGCAGACAGCTGAGCACCACACAGCCACTTACACACTCACTCTCCCCACATGGGATAGGGGAGAAAACTGAAGAGGCAAAAGTATGAGAACTCATGGGTTGAAATAAAGACAAGGTAAAGCCTCAAGCACAAGCAAAGCAAAACAAGGACTTCTTTTGCTACTTCCCATTGGTAGGCAGGTGTTCAGCTACTACCAGTAGATCAGGGCTCTTCATGTATAACAGTTTCTTGGGAAGACAAATGCCATCACCCCTAATGTCCTCCCCTTCTTCCTTCTTTTCCCCAGATGTTATTGCTGAGCGTGACACCACATGGTGTGGGTAATCCCTTGGGCCCCTCTGGGCCAGCTGTCCTGGCTGTGTCCTCTACCAGCTCCTTGAGCACCTCCAGCCTCCTCACCGGCCAGACAGCACGAGAAGCAGAAAAATCCTTGGCTCTATGTAAGCACTGCTCTGTGACAACTAGAACACTGGTGTATTATCCCCACTATTTTTCATCTAGAGCATTGTGTGAGCAAAGAAAATTAACTCTGTCCCAGCCATGGCTATGCTGCAGCCTCTTCAGGCTCTACTGAAAGAATGATACTCATGGTAATTGCCTTGTAATTTCTGTAGCAGATTGCTTCTGCAATGTTCTGCCTATAGCCTGAAAGAAAAGACAATATTGCACCTAAGGCACACAATCAATGAAGGGTTACATTGTATTTCCCTGATCAAAAATCAAAGAAGAACAAGCCAGAAATCTCCACCTGGCAAAACCTTTTAAGACATCAGGCAGGTCACATTTCCTAACTGTTAACATTAAACATGAACTCAAGTAGAAAATGACTTTTCCTGGCTGCTCTCTGGAAGACAACCACTTCATCAACCCTGCTCCTGTCTGAGGCTGGTATTTGATTTTTTGTTCTTGTTTGGTTCAACACAGTGAATTGCTTCTAACCAGGGCATTCATGATGTCCATAACATAAAAATAATAATGAAATCTTCTGGCAACATTTCCTCTCTGGAGCCTCCACAGAAATCAGACATGGAATCCTTGTTCTTTCCTTAATAATTCTTGAGCATAATGAACATTTTGCTAATAGTGTTCAATTGCTACACAAATATCCATTAATTGCACCAGTCAAAAGCAAAACATGTTACAAGAAGCACTTAAAAAAAAAAACAACAACCACCACCAACAAAAATAAGTAAATGAAGAAATGAGAAATGACTCGTACAAGGCACGAGATAATTATTAAGAAAGGGAGAAAAACTATTTCCCTGTCAAAACTTTCAAAACCTATGTTGTTTACAATTATATGAATATAAAAGAGCAAAGCTACAACTTTAAAGTGGCACTTTGTGAGTCCTATGCTTCTAAAATTACGCTTTTTCTGTCTAAGATTAATCAGGGTAGTTAATGATGCAAAAAATTACATTTATAATACAGTCTGAATACAGCTGTACTGCAAGCTAAGATCTAAGTGCCATTAAGGTAAATGGAATTAATGGGCTGTCCCTGGCAATCTTTATATCTATCAGTTACTAATTAACGTTCTTCTGTAAAGAATAATTTATGGGAGAAAAATACATACAGAAGCAATAACGTTAAAACTTGCAACACACACTGCGGTCACAGGGTAGTTGTGCAGCTGTAATAGACAATGTGTTGTGCTCATTTCAACAGAGAACAAGAAAGTGCCAACTGGCACTGCAATCAGTAAAATCTTTTATGTTAAGTCATTTATTTTATATGGCAGCAAATTATTACTACCAAGGATGAACTTTTGTGGGAAATGTCGACTTCAGCTAATAATGGAAGGACCAAGCAGAAGAAGCAATAAAAACCTGGTAGTTAAATTAGCTACTAAGAAAAATGAACACAGTGTGTTATCTTTGTAGATAATGTAGCACATTTGCTGCTTCCAACATATGACTCCCAACTTGATTACTGATTTTATGCATTCAGTACTTGCATCAGTTTTAAAAGTGTTCCTGCCAAGCTTTTACCACAATCTTAATTTGTCTGTCTTTTGTTTTTCACTTTATGACATGAAAAGAGATGCAATATTCTTTAGGGTCCTTTTTTAAAATCATCTTATTGCCTGTGAACCTATGCACAATCGCTTCACAAACCAGAGCTAACACTAGAGAATAAATCTGATAATGAACTTCAGAGCTGCCCTTTTCTGGACACATTATATGCCTCACTTCTTTTGGAGGAGGGGGAACAAGAAGAAACAGACACATGCGTAAGTGAGTTGTGGCACGAATAAAAATCAAACAGTGACTGTTACATCTGAAAAATATTTCCCTCAATAAAGGTAATTCTAGCTAGTGGTTTTAAAAACAATGTCAAGAAAATTATGTTTACTTACAGTATTAGAAATAAAAATGTTAATCATTCTTAAGTTATGTCTAAAAAAAATCAGTATAGAGTTAAATCCTTTGCATCACTGATAACACTATTATCCCAAGTAAACACAGAATTTAGGATGATTTAGTCTTCCCAGACTATGCCTAAAAATGGTATGTAACTACCAAATGTAACTACCAAAAATGGTGATAATGCTATTACTGGTGTTTATATAAGTGAGTTTCATTAAATAATAATGGCTTTCCTTACATTTCATACTTATTTCCTTCATCAGTCATAATTAATTTTATTTGTAATAGAGACATGACAATTGACACTAATCACCATTTATTGCCTTTCAATTAAAGCTGTAAATCAAAATTTTGTATAGTAGCACATTTTTCAGACTTAGACAGTGAGATGCCAATGGTTAAAAAAAAACTAACTTACATGAACAGCTATTTTGCACACACTGGAGATAATTAACAGATAAGATTTTTAATTAACTCACAAAGAGTTAGCATAATTTACCACATAGGGAAAAAAGCTCCTGACCCCCCTCATAAAATTAATTATACTGCTATGAAAATATGTTGTAAATTGGTAAGAATTCCATTCCAGTGTGTTAGGAATAAGCAAGCATTCTAATATGCTGTACTGTGAATATCGTTTCCTCCCTTTGTCACTCCATCATGACCTCCCAAAAGAAAATACAGTCACATACAGCATTACTTGTCTGGACTGTATAATTTTAAGCAGTACGGCAAGATAAGTATTTTAGAAATAAATACTGATTTACAAATGTTGATAAGCTTGCAGAGAAAAAGAAGGAAAGGACTATAAACCCAATACCAAAAAATACAACAGACCTAGTAAATTTGCTGCTTCAAGAACACAATGAGGAATAGATAATTTCATTTTTTCTGAGGGAATTGAATGAGATAACAGATAAGCCCTGTTAGGCTGGATCTGACTGCAATGCAGTAAGTGCTGAAGGAGGTGCAGAACATTTCCATTGTATAGTATTGCACATTTCTAATCTAATTTGAAATATCCTACAGATTTTATTCAAATATATATATATATATATATATATTATTTTTAGATTCTGATTACAAAGCACATTCAATAACAAACAAAAACATCTCCCAGGGAAACATGTTCTGTCTATGTTAGTGCATGAGATATGTTACTGCAGGGCCTAGTTGTGCTGCTATACTGAAGGTTTTGGTAGGCTTTCCCATTGTATTCTCTCTTTTCAGGAATTTATAACCACAAAAGAATATGTTTTTGCTCTGAACTCTATATTTCTTAATTGGGTATATATTTACCTAAAATTAAAAACAAATCAACAGCAAATTGAGATAGCATGTAAGGGTATCTTCAAACACCATCTTAAAGACAAATACTATTTTAATGCAAAATGAAGATAACTAAGGCAATTACAAGACAATACGGTTTTATCTCTTTGGTTACTTGCTTTTAATAATGAAGGTCCTGTCAGCAAGAGAGCTGAACTGACCATTCTGCATAGCCAAGTTCTCTCTTTTAGACATCTAAAATGTAACGTGCTAATTCACCAGAAGTTGCTGGGTAGCAGGTCTGCATGTCTTTGATGTGCAAATGCATGCTTAAATGCTTTGAATAATTAGTGCCTAAAGTCCATACTGGATTCACAGCATTATAACATCCTATCCTTAGGTGTTTCATCTGAGTGCTCTCCCTTATAACTTTCAACTAATGTGGCATGAATATGGCACTTCTGAGGTTTCATGGTCCTAGAAATTTTGTAATAAACTTCTAATTTTCAAACATATTCATCTTAAATAAAGCATTATCGATTTCTGTAGTATACAGAAATAGACTGCCATTTTAAAGCTCAACTACATTTGTCAAAATAAAAGAATAAAGTTCATTATATGATGATACAAACAAATATAGAAGTAATGGCAGAAGTTACAAGATTCCACTAATTCTGATTTTGTAATTCTGTTATGAATCTGATGAATAAATGACTTTATGGTGTTAGACCCATAACCCAGTGTTGTTGAAGCTAAGTACTGGAACAGATAGGTGAAAGGACTCCCTGTGGTGAACAGATCCAGACAAAGTCCTGTAAAGCAAACAGTTCCTCAGGTGATATAAAAGAGGTTTAATCCTGGACCTACTGCTTATCCATTTAACCATCTTTGCCCTGGCTATTCCAATTACAGAAGCAGGATAGAAACTGCCATACAGAAGAACAAAAGATTTAAGTGTAATGAAGCTTCTGCTATAACTCTTCAAAACACCCTAAAAAACAAAAGACTTTCCCAACATGTCTGTATTAAGGTGCAGAAGTGGATAAAAGGGCCTCAAACACCCTGAACTTGTCCCTACTAGATAAACTTTAATTACAGAGAGAGTAGGACTGTGTCATTGTCACCTCATTGACACTGGTCATGAGTAATCTTGAAGACAACCCAGGTGGAACAGAATGATGACATAAGATGACAGGTGGATAAACTTAAGAAGGACAATTATAATTTTGCTATGAGATTAACAGGAAGAAATAGGGTACAGTTTATAAACTAATGTGAATACATGCAAAACTACTAGCTCAGAGGCACTGTACCTTATATAACTCTAAAAAATGCATAGGTTGAAAGAAAACACTTAAGGTTTTACTTATAAAATTCTCAGAGGAAGTGGAATGACTGACTGCCTTAGGGTGAGTACTGACATTTCCTTCATTTTTTTCAGTCTGCTATTCTCTACAGATTCTTGCAAAGCATTCCTTTTTCAAAGAGACTTTCAACATAATCATCGTCTAGTTTACTCCTAACATAAAATTTGAAACATACACTTTGCTCCAGCCTTTCTCACTAACCACTGTTACTACTGAGGTTTCCCCTTCCTCATCAGGTCACTGAATCTGCATGTTGTTCTATCATCCAGCAATGCCTGCATTTATATATATACAAAAGTAGTTGAGGTATTTTTAAACATAAAAGTAAAACTGATATAAAATAAATCAAGCCATATAAATCTTAGATTAGAATTAATTCACAATTCACTATGAACAACAATTTTGAGCTAATAACAGAAGCTACCATACTTTTGGGCTATGATGGGTTTATTTTCCCATTCATGTTCCTTAGGAACAGTCAATGTATTCAGCCATTGCATGTTACAAAGGTGTGATCAGTGCCTCAAGGATTAGCATGCTAAATCAGATGCATAATGGTAGTTTAAAGGCAAAATTATTTGCTGAAGGTCCCAATTCTGAACAGAACTAAGTTAAAATATCTTTTTTATTACTTTTTTTTTTTAAAAAAAAAAAAAAACTAATAATGAAAGAATTTTATAGTAATAAGTGAATTTTATCAAAAGGATTTTGTCTGAGACTGAACTGGAATGACTGTCTAAGTGATGATACCCAAAACATAAACTCCCATAATATTTTGGAAGGTGAAGCAGTTCTTACAGAATTTATTAGCTGTTTCTGAAAGAACAAATTGATTGATAAACTATTTGATTGTTTCCATTAAATCTATGCTTGCTTGATATAACCTTTAACAACATTTAACAAAGCTTTGTTTTAGAAAAGACATAGGACTTCTCTTTGAGGCAACAGCAATACTAAGAAGCTATAATTGACACATAGGTAAAATTCTATGCTATAACCAAATGCAAATTAAAGCAAGTGAAATAATTTATCACACCGTCCTTTAGTGTCCTGCACCCCACAAGACTACTCACAAATACGCTATTAAAAGATTCTGCTAATCTTTTAAAATTAAAAATACACCAGAGTCTAGTTACATCCAACATTACTATTTGGAGATGATTCAGAAAGACAGTTTATGTATCTAAACCATTATGTCATCTCCAAACTACACAAGAAAATTCAGTATGTCTGAGCCATGGAGATAACCAGTTTATGTCAGCTGAAATAATGGGTGTTACATTTGAGAGACTGACAATAGCCCATTTTCAGGTCTCTGCTTCACATCATTTTTGTGCATGAAAAGAAATGGTAGCTACCTCATCCTGCTGTTGAAACTGAGTCTGCAGTAAGATGATACTACACCATTTGGAAGAATTCAAGTCAATCTCTTGCTTGCTCACTGATCTTCTATTGTACCTTAATTGAATACCAATGTCTTTGCATCTCCATTAACCCACCAAAAAGCAAATTAGGTACACAGGATGCTAAGAAACAAAACCATTGAACAAAATCAACATTCTGAGTTGACAAGAATCAGAATATCAGATATCAGAACTCATATCATTTGATAGTAGCTAGGACCTACTCTGCTTGGTTTTTCAGACCAGCATGGAGAATTCTATCCTTTTCTCTTTGTAGAAGGTCATATTAAAACAATTATATTTTTCTGGAGTCCGTGGTATATTTCTAGCTGCCATTTTACTTAGGAAAAAAAAAATAATAATAATATTGACTGCAAATCGATCAAAGTACTGAACATGATTTACTGCTTGAATTTCTACTTCATGCCAAACTCACACCATAATAAATTTAAACCTTCTATATGTATGGATAACTGAAAAAGGAGGATCTATGCAGTGCCCTTTGCAGTGACTTCTACTTCCTGCCTCCGTGCATTAGTCTTTAAACAACACAGTGCTGGGTACTAAGACAACAAGTAGAGTTGGCAAAATAAAATTTGCCAGGTCTTTACAATGAGTAAGTAATACTTTCAGACTAGAATAGTCTATGACTGTTCAGAACATCACATCCTGAAGAAAAATTATAAGAATGTACACCTAAGAATGTACACCCAAACATATATATTCTGAATTTCAATAGTTATGCCATTAAACTGCAGGTAAAAATTAATCAAAGGCATTTCATTTCATATGTCAAAAGAACACACTGAATTACAGCAGATGTTTCAGCAAGCAGAATGCAGGCCAACCCTAAGCTCTAATTGTGAGTTTCTCCCTCACAGTGTGAATTTTCCCAACTGAACATCTCACTGTCTAATTGAAGCACTCAGTCAGCATCTGTTCTGCTCAAGCAACTGCGTGAAGTTTAAAATACTGTTTATAAGCAGTATTAATGTCTTTTACTTTCAAGACATCAAACACTTAGAAATGATTATTCCTAAATTAATACTAAAACAAAACTACATTGTATTAAAAAGTGGCCTCCTCTTGATGAAATAACAATTTGTAAATATTCAGTAGAGAATGATATCACAGCTTAATTAAAAATGCCAATTTCCATCTGTATGCCATACCTCGTTTGTTCTATTACTACATAAACAGATACTAATATATTTTGTAAAGGCTCTAACACTAAATCCTCCATATACATCCAAGCCAATGATCTGAACAGAATCTAGTCACTGTTTCTAGATCTCTAGGAAAAATAAAGTAGCTGTGTAGGTGACATGTAACCTGCTGGTCCAACACAACATATCACTTTTCCCTAACAGGCTTTCCTTGCAAGCTGGACAGAATCCTTCCTGCTTTGTTTCTTCACAAGCTCCCTTTCATAGGTTTTTATCTCCTCTAAACACAATAGTCTTAGTCTCCCTTCTTTACTGTAGGCCTTCAGAATGCACACAATAAAGTAGCTTGAAACACGCTTGTGGATGCTATCTGCTGAAGCTCCCGTGTCGCACCAACTGGCAGCTTTGCCCAGGCTCTTGTACCCAGGCAGTTTTGCCCAGTGAAATTCTGGTTATCTCCTTGGATGGGGAGTCCACACCTTTCCTGGGTGAACTATTCCTCAGATGGAACAGTTCCTTTCTGTAGCTACACATCTTTCTGCATTGACTCTGGAAGGTGCTAAACAGTTGGTTCATATTGTACCTTTTGCTTTTATAAATCAGCTTAGGTCAAACACCTCATCCACTTTAACTTAAATTTCTGCAAGAAAGTTCATAATATGACTTGGTTATATTCTCATACAATGGGCATTTAGCAGCTTATTTTGACACATGGTTGAATTGTTTAGCACATGGAGGCGAGGGAAACAAAAGCCAGATATTTTTTTTTTTTCTTTTAAATACTGGAATGTCCTCAAATTAGGTATCTCAGATCACATTAACATTTTTAAATATTCTAATTTTCAACACTGATCTTTTAACTAGCATTATCATTATAGTGAATAAACCTATCCAATGACTGTGAGTTTCTAACTTCAAGTAAAGAAAATGCTGATAATTTGTTTTAATGTTAATTTTCCCCACTTTGCACCAAAACTCTTTCTCTATTTTTCCTAACCAAAAAGCCAGGGAAATCTATGGCAATCTACTTTCTACAGGACTTTCAGCCACTGTGTTTAGGAATGTCTACTACCTTGCCTTTTAAATCATTGCATAAATGACAACTTGAGGTCTAATACAAAATTGGATTAGGCTATTTGTCTTCACAGATCAAAGATACTCATTTGCATTCTTTGTTTAAATCACTTCCTTAAGATTGATTAGAAGGCAAAGACTGAATATATTTTAAGTAGTTCCTTTAATTAATCACCTAAGGAGGAGCCAACAGAAAGTGATGGCAACGAAAATCATACATGAATAGTAACTAATTTAAGAAAAGCTCAGGAGTTAGACCTTCGTATATGCTTCACAGGGAGACACTCTAAAGTTAAAAATGGAAAATGGAAAATATTCAACTGTCTTAGAATGAACGGGAGATTGTTTCAGTAAATCATTCCAGATAAGCTTTTGTAGTAACCTTTATTATTATTATTATTTGCTTTGATCTAATATTTTCAAGTGTTTATCTGGAGATGGACCTATGAGGCAGTCCCCCAAACAAATTAAGTTTAAGCAATAACAGTAAGAATTACCTTTAATCACATATTTTACCTTTTTTTCTTTTTTCTTCCCTTTTTTTTTTCTTTCTTTTTTTTTTTTTTTTTTTTTTCTGGCCTGGATGAAGCAATGGATCAAAGAAACTAATGCCCTTAGAGATTAAGGCATAATTTTGCCTGAAGCATAGTTATGATAGATATTATGATAGATATTCACATATAGAGGCAAGAAATCATCACTGATAAGTCCATCACTGCTAACTATTTTGTAAAGTTTTGGGGAAACAGGCAATGGAGTTCTAAAATAACTATTATTGAGGCATAAAACGTTTTGATAGTGCAGATGTAATCCTTTAACACTTGTAGGACTCTCCAGGCACATTACATTTTCCAAGATTTCTGTGAATGTTAGCCAGTTTTCAAAATACCAACCAGAGCATGGAAACACAGACTAGAGTGCATGAATGCGCTATCACTTCTTGTTACAGATATGACAAGTAGAATAGAGCATTAAAAGGGAGAAATTGCTTTCCCAAAGTCAGAAGAATCTTGACTAGGCCCTGAGAATTGTCATTAGCTAATGGGGAGGAACAATCTGCAGAACCAGTTGAGACTCGTTTTGCTGAAGTTATTGATTTCTGCCAACCTGCTTAGGCTGTGTATTCCAAAGGGTACATAAGAAACTTGCACTTGGTCCAAACAAAGGACTCAATTGTAAACTAAACAAATAACCAATAGTAACAGACTTGATAAATAATATTTGCAATTACAATTTAAGGGGTTACTGGATCACAACCACAGTTTAAGTACACACATTTCCACATAACTATTCAAATGGAAGGTAACAGTGATATTTTAGCAGTACTTACTTAAAAAAAACACCTTTATGGAGATTTGAAATGATGCTTCATCAGATATGAAAGAAGGGTTTGTATAGATTACGTTTTAACAAAATAGACGGATGTTAAAGTGAAAGTAAAGTTACTCAGAAATGACATCTCATATGTAAAATTAATGATAGATAAACAAGATGAAATAAACTAAGGCCTAACTATGTGTTCAAAAAGACTTATTTCAACCAGATCCTTTGAGATTCAAACTCATTAGAGTAACTTGAACAGATTTTCTTTTGTGCTCTGGTATTTTATTGGCTTGAGGAAGAAATTCATCAAAAAGTCTACTACAGACACAGAAAATTTGAGGAGAAAAGAGAAAAAGAAAACAATGCATGGCTACTTTATAAGCTAGAGTTTTAGGCTGACTATAAAGCAGAATCCAAATTAAATTCCCAAGGTTCCAATGTGTCTCACAAACTCCTGTTGCCATACAGAATTTACTTAAGTTCAGAAACAACCAGAATGTTGTTACATGTAAGATAAGTAATTTTTATCCAATAAAATTGCCAAGCCCTTTAAGAATCATCTCAATCAGAAAAAATGTGCTCCCTCAGCTCAATTTTTTGAGAGAGAAACTTCAAGTTTTTTATTCTGCATTATGAACAGTCAGGAAAAACTAACTGAAATCAATTTTTGATACTATTATATAATAAAAGCCTACTAAGACAATTTCCTAGCATAGCTCAGAAATCTGGTATAATGCATACTTCTTGCCAGCAGTAGCTATCTAAAAAGTCTTCTGGTTATATAATCATCTTAAATCAGCGAGTAGGTTGAAAATGTAAGTGTTTTTAATGATAGTTAAAGACCAAAGCAGATGATTGGTAATCCTCCTCATATTTAAGAGAAGCTGTACACTAAATAAGATTTATTGCAGTATTAAGTAGCTTTTTTGTGTTACTGATTAGTCTTGTATCTTATTGAAAAGCCTAATAAATTTTTGAAATGTTTAATTATAGAACTTGAAGTTCTTCACAACCTTCTCCTGCCACTTTTTAGTCCACAGAAATGCTATTTTAAGAAATGTAGATAAAATTTCACTGTTTGCTACTATGGGTTCAAATAGGATGAAACAAATATACTAATCAAATCACAGAACTGAATAAGCAAGGACAGGAATCATAACACATTTCATACATAGTGCGTTTTGTATTTTTGAGTTCAGAGTTGGTGAGGTTCTGTCAATTTCTCATTAAACTAGAAAAGTCTCATTTTTAAAAAAAATTAACACTTCTTTCTCTTACTTTTTTACATTCAAATTTGATCCTATCATTGTATTAATACAAGTGCCATCAACAGAATATTTTGCGTTTGTACTTTCAACTGAGTTGCTCAAGGGACACTAAATTTAGCAACTCACAGAGAGAATTATTCACCCTCAGGGTCATAATCAATTTATATGCCAGATCTGTTGCCATATTAAAACAGTTTCTAAAAAAGAAATTAAAGGACTCCTGAAGAAGTTGCAGTGGTTTGTGAAGAAAGTTAAAGGGAGTAATTCTAAATGAAATACAGCTTTTTCCAGTCAACTGGATTTTGGCGTCCTAGCAAATAAAATAAAAGCTAGTTTTCAGATCCCTACTTTCTGTGTAATTTGGTGTCATTTGAAACAGACGCTACTTCATATTCTAGAAAGAGACTGTTTGAAGAGAGGAGACACTACAGAGGAGACATGCATACACTGTATTTGCTGAAGTAGATTTGGTCTATTGCTTTACTTAAAAGAAATGAAAGGCACTTACCAAAAATGTGCGCTATTGTATGTGCATAAAAATTTAAGAATAATTCCACTTCATCAGGTAATCCTTATTGAGGTAGCGATCAACTGCAAATCTATGACTTTTTAAGTATCTTAGGGCTTGTTGTTACTGAAGGATTTCTTTTTATTTCAGAAGCACAGACTTTTTAATTTTGTGCTGAGTTAGTTCATTTTGAGACATTTTCAGTACCAAGGTAATTTCTCTCTCTTCTTTCAAATTTAGAAAGAAAATCAAAATTGAGATTCAAAAAGGTGTAGCTTCAGTAAATTAAAAATAAATACAACAGATCTTGAGAGAAGAAGCCTGCTTTAAACGATATCAGGAGATACTAATTTCCTGCATAAAGTAGGAAGCTAGAAAGGAAAGGAACCATTCCTGCCAGGAACAAAGACTTAAGCACTATAAGTCAAAACTGGATACTTTAACTTGCTTTGCAATGTTTCCAATATTAGTGAGTGAATGAGTGTGTGTGTGGCAAGTGCATCTTCCAAATACCTGTTCTGAGATAGTTTCTAAGTCTCTCTTCTTGGAAGCCTTCTGTTTTTCCTCCCACCTCTCTTCCATGCCCAATGCAATATATCCTGTATTTTCCAATCCTTTCACCGACAGTTGTCTTTGCACTGCTGCTCCTCTCTCATGTTACTTCTTAACTCCAACAATAGCTTTTACTGCCTCCCAGAGCTGATAGTGCTTTTTGGGAGTGCACTGCTATAATTAACTCTGGCATCACCCCTGTGATTAATCTTTGTCATCTGAGTCCTAGCAACACCAATAATGTAATGGGTTGGATCCGTTAGCAAATCAGTACATTTCAAACAAAATATAAGTAAAGTGATGGATATTTTTTCATCTACTTCCAGCTTCCACAAGCATAACACACAAAAAAATCATTCTTCTACTGGTTATGACAAGTCATAGTTCACATATTCCTATCTCTTACTACTACTCAGGTTGCCCAAGGAAATTTTCCTATGCCTCACCCCGCCTGAGTATATTAGGCACCATCTGGAGAAGTGAAAGAGGAAACTCAATTACCTCATTAGTAATTACAATAAACAAACTTTCCTGCTGATTCAGTTTGGTAGCTTCATGGAGGGCTATCACATGCCAAGTTAATATATTTAACTTAAGAACTTCCTAAAATACACTTCACTGGAGGTAGAGGCTGGAAAGTGTTATATGTGTTATCTACTCTTCTGTTCTTCCTTAAATTGTCAGAGGGAAGATATAAGAACAGATAAAGCTTGTTACTTCGCTACAGTCTGATTTCATTACCCCCAGATATCAATAGCTGCCCTATCTGTTGAAATTGAAGTTTTGTTCATGCATGTGACCAGCTATTTGACTTTTCTGGAGGGATGATTAGCTCAAGAACTAAAAACCATCTGATAATCAGCCTATACTATTTTCATGATCACAAGTTGGTATCGTAGTATGGTGGACATAATTCTCCAGAACTATGTTCTGATACAACATAGACGTGATGGACTACAGATAGGCCCAATGAAAACTGTGCAGGAGTAGAGAAAAGTAAGGCTGCAAATTTATGCCTTTTCTGGATTTTTGACAAATGTCTCAGGAATAACTGGGTCTGAATCTGAGCCTTTATAAAATTTTCTTCAAATATTTCCTTCGCAGAGTTATTCTGTGCAACTTTAGGAACTCCTGCCATGCCCTCTATTTGTTAGGATCACCACTGCTACCATTCAGAAATCCTAGAAATTCCATAACAGTTTCCATAGCAAATTACTGAAATAAACTGCTTCTTGGTCTGCTTTTCAGCAGGTGTAACACCACCTTCAGCTGTAATTTCAAATTACTCCTTCCTATATATATTTATTTTGCAATTTTCATTCAGTTATAGACAACTTTCTGTTGTGAGTCATTAAGGCAGTTTTGGCAGCCCACTCTATCCTGATTGTCTTACAATCTTAAGAATTATGAAGTTAAAGAATTTATTTAAAAGCTCTAATTCTTTCTGATAATAAATAATATGTATAATATGTCATTTAAAACATTTTACTCATGACATCACACAACATTTAACACTGGACAAAATATGATAGAAATTCATTCATTTGTATTCTTTTCAATAATAACACTTTGATACTTACATATGCTATAGAAAACTATATACTTAAAAAAAAAAAAAAAAAAAAAAAAGGCAGTATAACTCTAAGTATTCAGAACAGCCAAAGGAAAGATGCCAGGAAAAACAGTAGTTACATGAGAATTTGGAGTTCTATATTCCAATTCTACTGTACAAATCTAACATTCTAACATAAGATCTTTTGGGATTTTCTTCCCTTATTAAATAAATAAATAAATAACTGTTGGGGTAAAATAACTTAGTCAGGACATGAATATTACAGAAATATTCCATCAGAGATTGCATCATAAGATGACTCCAGATTGATGACTTTAGCATGTGTCATTTGCTAGCCTAAACTACTGTGACTAAGAATAGTGAGAACGAGCCTCAAACATTTTAATTATCATAAAAGATAGAAGTGGGGGTGTTCTACAACAATATCTTGAGTAATAGCAGAAATGTTATTGCATGCTGTGAATATGCAATTAATGAGATAATTGTGCTTAGGAATGTATTTACTGAATGTAAAATTACCTGTTGTGCAAGCTCATACTTTTTTCAACAGATAACTTTGAAAGTCCTCAGATGAACAAACTGCAGGTTGTGCAAACAAGAAAAAAGTGAAAATCAGTAAATAGTTATTCAGCTAAGTTGCTAGGTTAGCAACACATGCCTAAGGCAGGAAAAATTCGTGTTTTAAATCTTCCCAAATGTCTGTCTCATCAACAGAAATAATACCGATTTTAAAATGTTATCACTCTTTTTCCTCTTCAGACTGCAGTAATCAAATCATTTCTTTAAGTAATTCCTTTTCACTTTAATTGCAGCTTTTTAAAAACAGGTTAATAATCATCCATATTTAAACTGTAGATTTTATGAGTTATACTTATTATGCAACCCATTAAAGTTTTATAGTCTTTGCAGAATAAAATAATCATTGATCTTTTTCATCTGAGTGCTGTTAAGACAAAGGGTGTAAACATCAACTGATTAAAACATTATTTAAAATGCTTTATAAAATGCTTTATAAAATTTAGTTTTAAGTAATTCCACTCATCAAGACTTGACAAATCTGAAGAGCACTTCATTTAATTTCCTTTACGAGATTGTTTTGCATGAAAGCAAATGCCTGAGGGACCCTTAGTCCCCAGTAAGGCTGTGCTATTGCCTTTGCTGTGGATACTATGACTTTCTGACAGCAAGTTATCTGTCAGCCCACTGTGCAGTGCCCTCTAGCAAATGTGTGAGACTAGTTGAGATAACTCAGAAAGTCTATTCCTTTAGTATTATTACTCATCAATTAAACAAGCAAGCATGTGAGATATTTAGATCCTCTTGATTGTTTCAACAATTAAAAGAAACCACTTCCATAAATCAAAAATAGAGAGAGAGAAAAACACATAAAACGTAGCTTTCTGCATGGCATTTTTAGGAAGTGATAGTAGATTATACAGCCCTTTGTCCAGAGATTATTTCTAGCCTACAACATTGCTAATGAAAACACCTTCAAGCTGATACTCCATAACCTACTGTACAGATTACACTATATGGACACAGTGCAGTCAGAAGCTTATACAAACAGTGCTTCTGCCTCAGACCTTTTAAGTCAATTATGGACTTTGGAATTGGTACAGAATAGTTAAATGTCCTCCATTCTGTAATGGCAAAAAGGAGCAGCACAAACATCTGGTCTTCAGTCACAAGGTGCTTAGTAACTGGGAAGTAACACACTGCCAACAAAATCCTGAAGAAATCATGACCTCTCAGACACATGGTGGAAGTACACTTGCTGCACTTAGTGAGCAGAGCATTAGAACAGCACTCTACCAACATCCATAAAGTAGAGATAAAAACAAATATAATTTGCAGGTTACAATCATTAAAATGACCACCAGCACTGAGACATCAGGCCTTGAATGAGGCCACAGAGCTGAATACCAGCTGAGACAATAGCTGGAGAAGGCCAAACACAGGTGATACTATTACATGCATACTGGAAATAAGTCATCTGGATAAATGGAAACAGATTTACCAAAGGTACACATTACTCTCCAAAAACTGGATAGCAACCAGGAAACAGCTATGGTTGGATGACTTACACCCACATTACAGTTACAGAGATGAATTCCAGGATAGGTATATTATTGTTTAGCAAGGTGATATGACACAAAACTTAGGCTATTTCAAGGTAATCTTAAAATTTGCTTGCCCAGGAGAATGCACATTCTAGAAACCTGAATTTCAACTGAAAGCAATCAGAGAAGGTTGGAGCACACTTGGCACAAATTTATTCTAAATGAAAATAAAACTTTTTAATGGATTTTTTTATGGTATTCACCCATTTGCACCCATTAGCAAACTCCTCTACACTCTCAACAGTGCTGTCATCTTTGTCGTAACAGGTGACAGCTGTTCATCATAAGCATAGGAAGCTGCTAATTCCCTAACTGAAGCATAATCCTAAAGCTGTTCAAATAAGATGTGAGGAAATGCAAATAATTCCAAAGCCGGGGCCAGGAGTGCTGCTAAAACATAAAGTAACACTAAGAGGAAGATAAAAAAACCTTTGCTGATGCCTGTGTTGAAACTTGCAGGAGTCCCAGACAGTGGTTGCAAGCAGAGGCTATAAATTTTTGAGAAGGTTGCAAAAGGATTAAGGTTAGTTTCAGTTTAAGGTTAGATTTAGTAGGATGATCCTTACCCATGCACCAAGTCCAAAGAAAATACAAGGAAACACATTGGAGACAGTTTCTAGGGAGCTGAGATACTACTTCTCAGCCTCTCTGGAGTGCAATGGAGAACAATCTCCACGCAACCACAGGCAACCACAGGAAGATTACCAGAGAGCTGCAGGAACACTTATATAAAGCCAGATATGAGCTCTGTTCCCTGACCATGACATAGAGCATAGGCTGTATAGAAAAACAGAACGATCAGGTATTTGTTGAGGTCCGGAACCACCTTAAACTAACTCATAATTGGAAGACAAAGAGCTTAATTTTACCATGTTTCCCAAGCTATGAACAAGTTATTCTCTTCTACGTCAGAGAATCAGAGCAATACTGTTATTTCAGACACATCCCAGGGCATAGATTAAGGATTTAAATACAAGGCAAATAAATCTGGCCAATTCAAATAATTGAATATTTCATACTGATGTTGACTCATTCCTGATTTGCAAGCACCAAATAAAAACATCTGAATTGCCAGAATTTCTTGTGTTTGCTCACTCCTTGATCCCTCTTCTTGCCCTGCAGACTTCTTAATTAAATGCCCTGGACAGTGATGATAGTGTTATTTGAACAAAGACTTCCTAAACCCAACCGTTATTTTTGCAATCATCCTAATACTTTATTTTTTTTTGCCTTTTTTTAAAAAAAAAATATTAAGCTAAACAACAATAGAGTTATCAACTATAAAGAAGACTATACCTATCTTACAGCTCAATTGCAGTGCTATGGAAAGGAAAAGAACAAGCCAAAAACCCTGTTTGTAGACACCTGTAAATGAGCAGCCATGCAAAGAATATCCCCAGAAGCAATAATCCTCTCTGTTTGTCTGACAAACTAACAATTTGATGCGGTACAGTTCTCCACCTGACAAAGGTTCTTTCACAGAAATAACATTAAAAATCACTAGCAGCACAGACTGTATTTTTACTGCCAAGTTCTTCCACATAGACAATATTTCATTTTGACTCTCAGAGGGTATTGCATTGTCCCCCGACTATGCCTTTCTGGAAACAAAGAATTCTGACAGAAAGCCATCACTACTTAACTTCAAAGGACATTATGTGCTGAAAAAAGCACCATTGCAAATGATGAGAATATGGGGAAAAAAAAAAAAAAAAAAAAAAAAAAAAAAAAAAGTCTCATTAATCTCTCCTGCTCAGTTACATCAGAAATCATGAAACTAAGTCATTATGAAGAAAAAAAAAAAAAAAAAAGGGAGGGGGAGAGGGGGCAATATATTTTGTAAACTTCAGAATCTCAGGCTGCTAATATTTTTTTAAAAATAACATATTTCAGAATTATTCTGCACTCCTCGATATCAAAAGATACATCTTATTCATAGTATCCAGAAAATTCAGAAAATTGGCATGTCAGCTCTGTAGCACATATCTCTCTTCAAGATAAAAAACTACCCAGGACAAGAATATTAGGAAAATTTTAACTGTCTTCTGGCAGCTTTTAGACAGGTTATATCTACTTTTTCTGGCATAACCCTTCCCAAAAATGACTATTAGGAGGCAGGTTTCCTATGTTGTCCATTTCTATCTGTCACCTGGCACAACAGGACAAGACTGCATTTCCCAACAACCAGGAAGCTCTGCTCCACCTGAGCTAACGTGGTGGTTGCAGGCCAGGTAGAGTCTAGCAGCAAAACCAGAGCATGAACCAAAGTGGCTCCTATTGAAACAAGCCAGCCATAATTACACCCTACTGATACATACAAATACAAGCATCACCTCTGTAAACAGAGAGCATAGCATTCATGCTGTCCTCAGAGCTGCTATGATGTTTTACAGTTTGGTTTTCAGGAATCAAGGAGAACTACCCTGGCACCCTGACACAAGCTGCTGTTGGAACACTACCTTAGAAACTCCAAACTATGGGCAACATCCAACATTCCCTCCCAAATAACAAAGCTCTACCAGAGGAAGGTGACACATGAAGCCTTAAGTATTGTACCTGAAAGTACTGGATGAGAACAAACAAACAAGAAAAATCAGGAAACTGGACAAGGATTACTACAGATGGATCATGAGAAAAAGACATCTGTAGAGTAACAACGATTTTTCAATCCAAATTTAGTAGAGTTCTGACATTACTACTGCTCTTCCAAGTTATAAGTTGAAAGTCAAAAATGTAATCATATTTCTGTCCAAATGATGTTTCTTTGTGAAGTCTTCCACTGGCAACATGGGCCTTATTTTGGAGTTAGGATGGATCTTTTCAAGCAGTATCTCTATTTCTGCTTAGAAGCGTTCACATGGATCTTCTACATTGTGGACCTCTTCCACTACAGATCTTGCTTATACCACAGTCTATGAAGCATAAATAATATTTCAAGATTGAAAACACAGAACTATACAAAATGTTAAATGATCTCAAACGTTTTTCAGAATAGACAAGTTATTTTTTCTGACATTCTTCACAACACATCTTAGAAAGCCACATATGTATTGTAGGTAGTCAGATTTAATTCATAAAATGTATCCACGTATATCCCGTACACTTAACTCATCTTTTTCTAACAAATAAACTTGCAATGAAGTTGTGATTCCTAGGGGTCTACACAACAGTGTACTGTTTTCAATTTAAACATCTGTGTTTTTACAATTTTTTTCTACATAGGACTTGAGGGTACCCATTTGCTTCACATTTAAGAGTATAACACCTACAAATGTTCAGCTAACCAGATTGTTAATTGGTATGTTTGCTTTAAGCTTTCTTGTACAAATAGAAAATGTCCCTCATGAAAATGAATGGTTTAAAGGTTCATAGGTTATCATCCCTGCATTTCTGTGGTTATTTGCTTTTTAATTTCCCCTTTCCACAGTGCCCAGACACATTATTGAGAAAGGTTTCCACAGACCTTGTTAACTCCTCTATTCTCTGCCTGGATTCAAGCTTTTGACTACACAGAAATCAGTGCTGAATGTTTTCCTCAGAGGCAGTCATCAAAAAATGGAGATAGCTTTAGACCAAAAGTCATTAGTAACAAATAAAATAATCTTGTATTTGTAACAAACTGAATTAGAGTGAAAAAATGTTATAAAATACACCTCACTATTATTGTTATTATTATGATGTACTTAAGATCAGCATTTCTTTTTGTTAGATCCTGAGTATATGCCTAAGAGAATCTCCATTTGTATGAAAAATCAAGCAAGTAAATTGCTTTCACCTGCCCTAATACCTACATCCAGTTAGCCTGAATACTAATTCCTTTAAAGTTGTCTTTAGATATAATTAGAAGTTAGCATAACTACTTGATAAGTAGAAGCTTGTCTCTGTAGACATACAATGTCTGCACTTCTGTCATCTTATTTCTAAGTGGAATTTAAATATCAGCTGTGAATTTCTTATGACCTGCCCCTTAATGTGGGATTCATCTCACCAAACATAGATGCAGCTGAGCCAGTCCCTCGTTATAGTCATCAGAGATGAATGGGAAACTTTCAGGGTTCACTTCACCTCATCCCAACATAGATACATAGGGTGTCTGCATTACAAGCTACTTTTGTGCATTTTTCTCCACTTGAACAAATGGAGAAATTGTCTGTTTTTCTGTTATCTTTTAAAAAGAAACTTAGACTGATTAGCCCAGATATTTATGCTTATTACAACCAAACTCAGAAGCTGAGTTAGGATTGTCATAACTGGAGACGACTTTCTTTCTCTGGAACATGACACATCATTACTTGAGTACCTCCTTGATCAAGGGAAAGGTACCTCCTTGATCAAGAGTACCTCCTCTTCTCAAAGGAAAGCTGTTGAAAAGTGGTTTTGGCCTGTAAATAGCCAAAACTCTGTAATTCCTTCAAGACTTGGGAAGTAGCCCAGACATGATGCCAAACAGATTAGTTTCTGTAGAATTATGGTAAGGTAAAGAGGAATTATATTTCCTAAGACCCTATCTACAACTTTGATGTATCAAATCAAGGCTAAAGCTAATTTATCTGCAACACGAGAGAGAGCATCCAGTTGTTCAGGTTTTTGGAGTTCTAGGTCTTTTACTGACCACTTGTTTAACCTTGGTTCTGTCACAAAGTACAAATGCTTCTCCACTGACACTGTGCAGGGTTGTGAAGTCAATAAGTATAAAACATTATTAACAGCTAGTCCTTCACAGGTATGCATATTTAGGCAGGTCTTTTTTTGGTCAAACACTTTCCTGTCTCACACTCACATACTTAAAGACCTTGTCAGACGTTCTCTCGTTCTCTTTAAAGTCTAATATGGCTTGTGGGTTACCTTCTCTTTACACTGATAATGCTCAGCAGCAGCTGATGAGTCCCCAAAGATTCGTCAGCCTGGAAAGAATTTCTGGAAATATGCATAACTAGTCAGCTAGCCTTCATGTTTGGAGGATGCCATTAACCAGCTCTGGCATATGAGCTAAACATAGCAGCGTTCAATAATGTACTGTTCAGAAGGAAAATGGGAACACTGAGGATGATGCTGCATGTCAGCACACATGATGAGAAGGCAAAGATCACATTGCAAGGAAAAGTCTATATGCAGACAGCAGCTCAGATGACAGCATTCTCACTCTCAGGACTGACACTCAGCAAAGGTAGATTTGGCAGATGGCCATGCATCATCACAGGAAGCAGCGCTTTTCATGGGAATGCATTTCAGTGTGTTGTTAAAAAGGGCTGCTGGTCTTATCATTGAATCTTAGGCTCAGGTTACTGAAAACTCTGAGATAAGGAGTTCTAAAGTCCAGCTACAGTGCTTACACATAAAGATGATGTTCAGGAATAACACGGTTTTTCTAGGAGTCTATTTTTATATTCTTATTTCTAAATTAATATCAGTGCACATTACACCCCTCTGCTCCCCCCATATATCAATAGTATACAATCAGTCTTTGAACGAAATGAAATTTTAATTTTGAATTTGAATTAGGCAGACTTAAACAATTAACAAAACTATCTGAAAATCCTGATGTACGGAAAATCCTGAGAAAAAAAAAAAAAAAAGAAATTCTAATAAAATATAAACTGAAACTCTAATAAAATGTTTATAATAATTCAGCTGGCCTCCTTCATTAAATATAAGTAATGATCACAAAACAAAACTGGTAAGATTTTTAGAGTACACTAAATTTAAATCTAATTAATACATATCATAATATGTTATCCAGGTTTTAACTTGGTTAACACCAGCACTTTTTAAAACTTTACTGCATATGTATATACATTTTAAAATTTGACAGTTTCTTTGTAATGATTCTTTGACATACTTTTTCTGAACATTTTAAGACTTTCATGTTATAGCTGCTCTTATCTCTATTAATGTTTTAAATTGCTTGCATTTAAGACTGCGTAAATAAGTATTTCTTATAATTAGTCCAATTGCTTTAAAGCAAAACAAACATACATAAAAGGTAGATAAATTAACATTTAATTATTGAAATTTGCTATTGATTACTACAAATCACTTGTAGAATGGGTATGTTCTTCTATGACTCTTAATTATGAAAATTAAGATTTTATATTTTAATTAGTAATGTTATGGCATAACAATTTCCACCCCTCTCTCTGTTTCTCAGAGTAGGTAACCAAGCACACACTTAACTTTTTATTTTCCGATGTGTAGCACAGGTAAATGAAGAAAAGAAAATCCTAGAGTTAAAAAGTGACATGATTCTATAAAATTAAAATAAATTTAAAATCAATTTAATTTTTTCTTCCTTTTACAGCATTAAATAGCCCAGCTAGAAAGGGGAAAATTGAAACACTCACTATTTAGGTCAGTAAAATAATGAAAATACCTAAGAAGTAATAAGTAGATTTCTAAATTTTTAGATAGTATGAATAAGTTAAGAAATTATTAAAGAGAAATCTAACCTTGCTTTTAATTTAAAGGGTGAGAAATAATGTATCCTAATGCCTATCCTAATTGGCATTGTTTGCCAATGAATAGCTCATATACCAGCTAATGTTGTTTCCATTCTTGCTTTAATTGCCCCTATTTTTTTATTATTATTATTATTTTTTTTACCATTTACAAAGATAAAGTTTGACCCTCTGATTTGAAAATTTTAGATATTTCTCAAGAAGAATGTTGGAGATGAGATACAGAATCACTCGGTTTTCATGCTTGCAGCAAACTTTATGTTAGAAAAACTCTGCACATCTTAAGTTAGAGTGGGAAACTCACAAGGCCTGGGACTGGATATGTCCTGCAACTTTATTGCATGTCACTTGGGATCATATCCTTTTTTTCCTTCTACATTATTTCTGGCTGACACTCAGCTAGGCTTTAATTTCAGACACACCACTGTGTCTGAAAGAGCTATTTGGCCCTCAATATGGAAGAGGATATTCCAGGTTTGAGTACATAAAATTCTACTTTGTGCCCTCTTGAGCCTTCTGTGGAAACTGTGGCTCATTGAAGTGGACAGTAACTGTTAGGAGTGTACTTACTGCATTGAAGTTGGGGAAGAGATTGACTGCTGCTGCAGTATCCAGAGGAAACGGAAGAAATGGTTTAATATCCAGTGACGGCTGTAAGGGTGGAGCAGGAGGACGCACTAAGGCTGGAAGAGCAGGGCTCTGGCATGTACCACCTATGTGTAGAAAGATAGAAGGCATTCAGCAAGTAACATAAACATGGAGGGGAAAAAAAAAAAAAAAAAAAAAAAGCAAAAATAAATATCAATATTGGGTTAAACATACAGATTTATTTATCCACAAAATTACTGCATTATTGTAAAAGGGTGTAATGGACTGACTGTTGGTTATAGGTCTTTATTAATAACTGCTTCAGGTATCAATCTTTCATTATTTAGAATTAGTTAATAAACCATTTCTGTCCCTGGATTGACTAAAACAATAGTTCAGTGCACATCTGACTTCCCTTCAGAACTTCAGCTAGTCTCATTCACTTACAATTTCAGTACTTTACCCCAGCCCTACTACTCAACACTCTTCAAGCAAACTCCTGAATAAAAAGAACAACTAGCTGTTCTGCTCTGTGAAAGTCATGTAATTTGCAGATATTTAATTTCTTTAATTAACTGAGCTTCTGAGTCAGCCTAAACCTAGCAAACACAACGTACCTAGCTGCCTCAACTGTTGATCAATACAAGTCTAAATTATAAACAATTTCAGTAGCCATCAAAATTTGTGCTTTGGAAAGGTACTGACAAACATATTCTGCTCTTCCAGGGTGTGGAGAAGGTTCAGATTCTGTACAGCAGAAAGCTCCTCCCTGCTAATGCTACCAATCAACAGTTCTGTGGGAACATTATGCAAATGAAGAAATGTCCTTGAATACCAATAAACCACTACCTGTTTTCTGTGGACTGTGTTTTACTTATTTGTTTGCCCCTTGCCACAGACAGCTAAAAGCTGGAAGAATTCAAGCCTGTTCTCTGCTTCCAGTGTCTCCCATGTTTTGGTTGCACTCCAAAACATCAATTCCCTTTTAATTAAAGACTATTTGGATCCTAGGAAACTGTTAAAATATGCCAGTGTTCTTCTAATCTGTGAGGCAGGCAACAGACTGTAAAAACCTGCTGGTAAGAGTCCAAGAAACATTTTAAAAAATGTAAAGGGAGTTTTACCCTACTCATTCAATAGAGGCACAGGCAGATAGACCAACAGAGGGAGAGATCAGAAATCTGTTTCTTTTCTCACATACATATAGATGCTTCATTAGATGAACTGCATACATTCTTTAAGAGCCCAAATATAAAATACTCAGAACGATATATGGAATCTCTCCATATTTGGTCAGCAAATCTGCTAAGAAGTGTTGCAATTTCATGCTTCTAATCGAGGGCTAGCAGCACAGGATTTAATGAACCAGTTGTAGCAGACCATCCAGAGTTCTGCTTTTAGGTATAAAATCAGATGGAACCAAATTTTCAAAGACCCTCAATTTAAGAGTGTACAAAGTCAGATTCTTTGAGTGCAGCTGCTAAAGGCTGCATAGGCAACAGAAAAGCATAAAGCAAACAGCTCTGCTTTCCATAGCTCACTAGCATAGAGCCATCAAGTACTTAATGACTGTCATTGGACTGGCAATTGTTAAATTCCCATGTAATTATTATAAAAAGAGCATAAAAACAAATTAAGCAGGTCAGAAGGATGATAAGGTAATGTCGAACAGGCCAGTCTTGCCCCCGCTCTGAATAGGAAAAGCCCATAAAGGTATTTTTAGAAGTTGGAAAAACATATTTTTTTCTCAAAGTGTTCACATATTACAAAATAAAACTGCCACTTCTATTGATAAAAACATTATTAAGAAGTCTCTTGGTTGTACCTGAGACCCAACCACACAGAAATGCCAAGCTGAGCATTTGCCTGGCAATAGCTAGGAATTGTTAGTTAAATTTCCTCCAATTCACAGACACAAATGCAAAACTGAAAAACATTGCCCATGCTTAGGAAAACAGCTCCTCGGGTGTGTTATCTCAGTGCTACTAAGGGGAGTGTTACAGCCCTGCAGGTTCAGGTTACCTAGAGCAACAGCACTGCTATCCCATACTCTTGGATACTATGCCATGAAGGATGAAGCAGTTCTTTCTGTGATTCTCCTCTGTCGCATGACTAGGCACTCACCCACCTGCCGCTGCCAGCCCGTGTTGCATAAAGTCATCTGGGGACGAGAACGCGCTTTAAAAGGAAAAAATCAGCCAGCTTTGCAAGACCTTGGCTGGGACTCAGAGCCTCTGGAACAGAGTTTAAAATCTACCCCAGTCCTGGCTACAACAGCACAGAAAACGAATATGTTCAGAACAGCTGCTCTCTGTTTTTACAATAGTGTCAGACGTCCTTTAATGATGGAGCATGTGATAGGTATCATGAAATTTATGCTTACACTTAAAGGAAATTCTCTAATTTTTAAGGCAGCAAAAATTAGATTCTCTTTCCACTTAGCATGCACAGAGCTGGATTCCAGAATCAGTAACAACAACAAGAACAACAAAACCTGAAGCAATGGCAACAACTTTTGTGACTCAGATTCACTGAAAAATGTTTGCACAACATTTGTGAATGCCAATGTTACTACTTCCCTTCTAATGCATTAGCAGAGGGGTAGAAGCCTACTGGGATGAGTTCTTAGAGAGAATGTGTAGAGAAATTCTTATTGTAAAGAAGGAGCTATCAAGGGCAGAAATATCAACAGAAGGAAAACAAGAGAGCCAGCAAACTGAAGGGAAAGAAGTAGGGGTGCAGTAAAACTCATAAAGCAGAATTCACTTTGTAAAGAAGTGGTGCCATGGGGCAAGAACACATTTAGAAAATAACTTTACAGCAAGGCTTAGGTCTTCTTTAGTTATGTAGTGTTACTGAACACTAGGGAAAGGTAAGGAACTGTAAAGGTTGCTTATGGATGTTTTGATGTTCTGTGTGATAAGCTTTTACAAAAAGACATCCACAGCTTTCTCTGTTCAGCTGCAATACTTCTGATCATCACATGAAGAGATAGCTCAATGCCAACCACTTCACAAACTTCCTGTCAGCAAGGGTGGAAGTTCCATTTTGACCACAAAAGTGCTGTTAACACCCCAGACCACAGATAGATTTTGTCCATAGGCTGTTTGATGCCCTGAAGTGCACCAAGGCATCACTGCCAAAAGTGGCATGTACACAGGACGTGACCAGAGAAACATAATAATCCCCCCCCCAAAATATAAGGTAGTACAGGCCTAAAGTTACATTTGATGGGTAGCATGCTACAGTTACATTTGATGGGTAGCATGCTACAATTCCTTAAAATAGGAAGATAGAATATATTTGCTAATTCCAGTCTTATAAGTAAATGATATTATAATGTACGGAACAAGTCTTTCCGGTCCATCCAGCCAATACTGCATTGTGTTGTGAGCACAGACAGATTAAATGGTGCAAAGCCACACATGCAACATTGAGAATGTAGCATATTCAAGAGGTTCTACTGAAACCAGTTGCAATATGAGCCTCATCACTACAAGACCTTTTTTCCCTGTAACCTGAGCCAATAGAAGACAGAAATACTCAGATGAAGATATGATTCCTGCAGATTCAGCCTCAAACTGTATTTTCTGTAAGCAATTCTTACATTTGATTTTTCTCAACTGGAATGTGAATAAATACCATGTTTTACACACACACACAGTTTTGACTTTAAACATTGTTTGACTTGGGACTTGAAAATAGATTTCAAAATGATAAGTCATTCAAAAATGAAGAAAAAGTTTTATTTAAAAATGGTATGTTTTGGTGTTATCTTAAGGACATTTCACTCACAATTATTATTATTATTGTTATTTATTTATTAACAATTGTTATTGTTATTTATTTATTTTTTAATACTGAAACAGCATTTTCTGATAAGAAAGTCTCCCATGAAAATTCTTCTGTCTAGTTCACCTGGAAAATCCCTCAGATTAGTGCTAGGTAAAGACTATAGATAGTTGTGAGTGTTGGCCTTAAACATCTGGATTAAGAAAAGCACAGAATGAATAAAAGTCTTAGAGTAACAGACATATTAAGACTTTTTTTTTCTATGTGCAGAATAATAAATAACATATTTTCATAAAGTTTCTGGAGAAGGACATCCTGTCTCTCAGGTCTCCTAACACACAGCTGAATAATTTGGCAACCACATACTGCTATATTTTGTGACTTGGCTACAGAAAAGGTATACTGCATCTTTCCCTGCATAGCCTCTCCTCATGTACACTTCAGTTTCCAAATCTCTTCCACTCAACTGCAAGTTTAGTTTCCAGAAAAAGAATAATCAAGTCTCTTATCAAATAGCCTGTCCTAAGGAAATGTCCAACCCAAATTTTGTAGGCAGAAATAGTCTAGATAATTTTTGCAATGCATTTGGAACTCAGAGGTATTTTTAAAACTATGTAGGAGCTCTAAATTAATACCCCATTAATCCAAATTTTTTTCAGTTCTTCCATCACTATTACCATCATAAACACCAAGTGAAAAAAATCAAATCTCTGCAGAATTCCGCCTTCATTCCTTTACATTTATTTCCCTCTGGCCACATGTATGGTCATTTTCAATACATCAGAGACACCCTAAACTAATGTTCAATTTCTGTTCCATCCTGGAGTCTGAGTTTTTTTTCAGTAATGTAATTTTTTTTCTCCCATGTACAGATATTCCCAAGGTTTCCACCCCCTCTCCCACCTCTCCAAGGGATAGCTTATTGAAGGTCAAAACAACAATTCTGCCTTGACAGAATCTCAAAAAACCTTTCATTCAGTGCCTGGGAACACACAGGTTTCCAGTTTAAAAGTTAACTTTCAGGTAACTTGAAAATGTAAGTTCAGAAAGGTATTGTGATCTTTTTCTTCTTTTCTTCCTTCCAGTTTTTTTTTTTTTTTTTTTTTGAGGATTAAAATATTTTCTAGAGAGAGTGAGCCAAAAGAGGATATTTTTCCTTGTTTAGAATATTAAAAAAAAAAAAAAAAAAAAAAAAGAGGGGGGGGTGAAGGGGTGAAGGTGCCTTTAAACACAGTATTTTTTCATGTAATTCCCTCTTATTTTCAGAATAAATTTTTAAAAAAGGAACAGACAAAATATTTGTATAAAATATTTGACACCCACTGGAAAGGAACTCTCAGAACGGGGTTCCAGCCACACCAGCCTCGCTCCAGCTGACTCTCCTGAGACAACTTGAGGATCAACTACACTGTGTGGCAATGTAACCCTTTATTTCATAGGTTTTGCTGTTAAAAATGTTAACAGTTGCTAGTCACTTTGAAGAGGATGAATGCAACACTGTCTCAGCTGCAGAGATCTGGGAGTAATTGATTTTTCAGTTCACTGGCCAAACCAAAAAAGAAGAAAAAAAAAAAAAAAAATTAGAGGAGAAAAAGAAATCAAACCACTGTGTCAGCTGAAACATTTATTGCACCGCAAATTAAATTCCTTATTTCTTACTTAGATACTTAACCCTTTTCATTATTTACATTTTGGCAAATTTCAAACATCCAAAACCAAATAATTCAAAACTACTTATTACAATATATATATATATTATATATATATATATATTTATTATATATTTTATTA
>NC_048894.1:39334145-39420072 GCF_011077185.1 Oxyura jamaicensis
ATATTTATATTTATATATATATATATATATTTTCCCCTTGGGTCCTCATCTCTTCCTCCCTTCCCCCCCCCCCCGTTTTTTTTTTCCTATTTTTTATATTTTATTTTTTTAAGTAGAACTCTTCCAGTTTGGCACAAATCAGTACCCACTATTTATTTATAGAGTGCATTTTTCCACACATACAGTATTCACCTGGAAAATTTGATTCAGCGCTGGTCACTTGGTGCTATTGAAAGCATTATTTTGTCTAAAGACAATATTTATTCTGTGATTCTTGAAAAATGAGCTAGTTTGGAAAAAGAATTCTTTATTATTAGTTTTAGAAGCCTCTGTCTATGCATCATATTCAAAGGTTTTTAAAGTCTTACATACAAAGTCATACACACAAAGGTTTTTAAATTCTTCTCTTTCATACTTATAATATTTTTAAAAAATGTAATATTGTATATCCTGTCACAAGGTTTTTGAGTGAAAAATGTACACCTAAGGGAGTAGATTCTTCTTTCAGTTATGTATAATCCTATAAAACTGTTATTATGATGTAGGACTGGGAAAATCCAGAGACAAATTTTCATAAATACCCTGGTATCTGTTCATTCCTTTAATTATTGTCCTTACTTTTGGTAAACAAGCTCAGGTCCCCAATCCCTCTTTGCTGCCTTATTCCCTCCTGCTCCCCTGCCATTATCCATCTGCATTAATAGAAAGAGGTACCTGGCTTACAAATGCTACAGTCCAGCCTGTCTGAACAGGATCAAAGTGCAGACTAGGCCACAAGAAAGCTCATGTCAAAGCCTCCCTAAAGTATCACCCTCTCACCCCATACCTAAATAATGCTACAGCCCAAACAAAACACTTTACCAATTTAAATATTTATTATTATTATTATTAAATAATATCTACTAGAAAAACATGATCTGAATTTCAGTACTTAACACCATCTAACAATGAATTCCATTAACTTGCTGCAGGCAACATCTTCTATGGATTATAAATTGTGCAAGGGCAGCAGTGAAGCTTTTTATATGAGCAACAGGGACATGACCTACCTAATTGAGCTCTTCAGAATCCTTTGAGGCCTTATTCCAGTTGGTAAGACAAATTTGGATTATTATTATTTTTTTTTTCCCTATTGGAAGCTGTTGGATCACTGAAAATTAAATGATCCAAAATGAGTGTTCTACTTTCTGTGAAATTCTGTCCAAGTAGAAGGCAACAAGCAGAAACTGGCCAGTTTGAACATTTTGCTTATTATCAGCCACCCATACCAAGTATCAGACCTGTCAACTACTAGGGAATCAGACAGCCCGAGACTGCCAGCATCATGACTTTAGAAAAGACCAACAAGCAAAACATCCATGAACAGTACCCCTCCTCCCTCTGGAGGATGCAGAAGCTTTTGTTTTCCAATTGCCTTAGAGAACCAAGCCAAATACCCCGTAACATATGAAGCAGCCTTCATTTTCTCCATGAAACTCTGGTATTAATTCTCAGGAATTAATTCTCAGGACACTGCCATGTAGCAAGTGATCAGCTTCAATTTTCACCCAGTGCATAAGGCATAAATCACCTGTTCACGTGGCAGATCAAGGAACTGAACCCTGGGCCCCTAAATTTAGTACTATGACCACTTCAGCATCCTTCTCTAATTTTAGTCTAGTAGTGAAATGAACACACATTCACTCAGATTCAAGCAATTTCATGATAGCAAAGATGACATCAAAACCTGTTCATCCTTCCCAGCCATAATACTAGATGGGAGATGGGTGGACTGATAAATCCACATCCGCACTAATAATCCTCTTTCCTTCTGGCAAAATATGTATTCCCAGTCCCATTCTGAAGTTTCTTCTCCTGCTGCTCATGTTTTATACAACTTTAAGCTTTCTTTAGTAAAACGGTGAATCCAGGAAAGTGAAAAGCCCGCCATGCCATGAGTGAGGTACAAACACATAGTATTATCTTGATATTCTTAACAGTAATGCCAGGCCAGAAAAATTTGTCTGAATATCAAAGAAAAACAGCTTTTATTTTTCTTCTCCTGACTATAAGGTCTTCATTTTGACTCGCTATTCCCCCATAAAGCAGCTATCCACAGTGTGATTTCCAGCTTGCATCAGAGATGTTTACATTTAGATTCAAGCTCAAGTGGATCTTGAGGAAGTATGCTTTTTTTTCAGAATAGCGCTACTATCTGATGAAGTCAGAGGAAAGACACAACATTGCAAACATGCATTTTCCTCAAATTGCATGTACACTGGTCAGATACTTCTGCTGATGAAATTTTCTGACTGTGTTAGACTGACTGCACTGTTATTGACACTGTTTCTGTGGATGTTTCCTAACCAGCTGGTCAGAACATGAGGTTGGTAGCCTCTGCTAGAGAACTGATCAGATACAGGCCTAGCAAAAATGTCCAATTTAAATGGAGTATTTTACCACAGGGAGGAAGCTGCTGAAGAGGCATTAAGAATTATCCTGAAGTGTGTTCCCCTGGGTTTCATAGGTTTAATAGGTATTAAATCATAGGTTTAATAGATCCTAATCACAACTTAAAAAAATCACCATAAATAAATAAATAAAGTAAAAATACAATCATCTTCCCACTATTATAAAATTGTATTATTTTTAAAGCTTTACACTTTCTGACATTTAAAAAATCTTTGACCTGACATATTCTGCAGTTGGATTTTTCTGATGTTTTTATAAAGGTCATGTTTATGGTATAATGAGCACAGATTTCCAAGGGTTATTAATCAGAAGAAAACTGTATTGCAAACAGATTTTCAAAGAATTTTTCATTGTTATGATGAATATATTAGTAATTTTTAAAGTGCTATTTTTCAAAAGCATGCTTGGGAAAGAAAAAATGATTAACTTCTGATATCTTTACTTCAAATGAAACAAGCATACAACTGAGACAAATATATAACTAATATCACGAAATGGACACACTCTACTAGCAAACTATGACTACGCAGATAGTGCTATGCAGCAATGCCTCTTTCATTTAGCACTGTTAAAGCTCAATGTCACCAAGTCTTATTAAAAATTGACTAGAAGTAGTTTTTACACATTTTAATTGCATAGTACAAGCATAAATGAAACTTAATGACAATTTCCTCTGCTAGGTGTCAAACTACTCTTGTTTTATTGAAAACAAACAAACTTGGGAAGTGACCATGTTAGAAGGATGGCAAACGAATTCAAAGGAATGAAGTCAAAGTTAGCCCCAGGGTGAGAGAGGGAGGGAAGCAGGGAGAGAGGTGCAGAGAGAAGAGTGATGGAAACTCTATAGTTATGTATATCCACTTGGCTGTTGTTATGTATAACATGCAACAAGGGACATGACCTTTTGTAGCCCTGTGAATCTATGCCACTGTTGCTTGGGCTGGGGTAAAATTATTGAATTACTTTATAGTTCTTGTATATGTAGGTCAGCCTATGTATACGTGCATAACAAAAACAAATACTTACTGAAATAGAGACAATTTGTTCATTATTCCTTCCCATGCATAAAGACATAAATTCTTATATATCAGAAACCAACATGTTTCTGAGGTATGCACCATTTTCAGAATTTTGACTCACAAAACCAGCCCACCAGCCCAGTGCATTTTAAAGGATAGTCTCTTGAACATAAAGCATGGTGGCTTGAAAGATACTTGCTAAGATAAATTATATAAATTTCATTATTTTTCCTACATGCATTCCTAAATTAAAAATACTTCAAGTTATTTGACTCAGGAACTTTTCCCACTAATAAAATTCCCAGTCTGAATGAAGTACCTGAAGTTCTAAAAGAATAATAAACCAAACCAGCAAACATGAATATTTTTCATATTATTCTTTCTATGGATTAGAAAGAACAGAAAAAACAAGTAGATCACATGGTCTGATTGTCTCTAACCCCCAAACCATTACTTTTCATAAAACCTCCACTACACTTTAATGACACTAAACCAGTTCAGCCCTCAGGAGACAGAGCTGTTTGTGGGAGACAAAAAAAAAGGCCTGAGGTTCTGTCCATGACCAAGACTTTCTGGAAAAAGAAGATGATGAAAAATTGAAGTTATCCTAGCAGGCAACCCATGCTTTGTTTTGAGAAGGGAAAAACAGACAGTTCTTGGCAGTTTGTTATTCCCACAGAGATGGGGAAAAAGAGGGATAAAATGTAGTTAACTGTTAAGGTTGAGACTTACTAGAACAGGCAAAATATAAATTCCACTCTAGGAAGAGAAATATCCTCTTTATACTCCTACCTCCTGCTTGGTACCACCTGAATATCTGAAGATTTGATTAGAGTAACTCCCTTTGGTGTTAAGCAGTTGAGCTCAGCTTACATCATAAGGTCTTAAGGACACGAGAAATCAGGTGTTGTTTTTTTGCCCCATTGTCCAAAATTGAAGGTTAACTACAGTTACTGCAATGTAACATGTTGGGCATGCATGTAAAACAAAAATATAGAATCGTTAGTATCATAGAATCACTCAGATGGAAAAGATCCGTAGGATCATCTAGTTCAACCTTAAACATGCACACTAACTGGACAGCAGCCCTCCAACAGGAAGAGACGAGTCATTTAATTCACCACAAATTGGAAATTATCACCGACCTTCTTAGAATCTTTGCTTTGCTGTGCTGATCAGCACACCAGCCACTCTTCATTTGTTGGAAAAAGGCTGGGCCTGCAAATGAATAGCAGTTCTGGACTGCAGTCCTGAGTGATGAGTTCAGCAAGGGGGCAACCATGAAAGGAGAGCAGGTGCTGATAAAGCATAAAGCCCTCAAGATGATGTTAAGGGCAAGAAGTTAGGATATTTTGGAGAAGGGATGAGTGGAAAGGAAGCAAAGGGAAGCTAACTGTATTGTATCATGAAAATATGAGCATTATTACCAAAATAATCTATTGTAATCTCTCACTGCTTTTGTGCAATTTATTTTTTTTTATTATTATTATTTTGATACAGGGATAAATATGTGCCAGGTGACATGCTGGACCATGCATAGTCTAAGTTTTAATTCATAGTGTGTCTTGATAAGCAAATGTTTACATTTCCTTGAAAAAAAAAAAAAAAAAAAAAAAAAGATAACATGAGATCGTATCTCCATAGATGTAGTTATAATCAAGAATATAGCTGTTCCACAGAGTCCATAAAGTTTCTGTATTCTAAAAAGCATAAGCAAAAATAGCCACCACGATGCAGTATAACAGATAAAAAATGTATAAGAAAGTTTTATTAGGACCAGCGTAGATAAGATTGGTTTTCTTGTCTATGACAAAGATCATATGATCATATTATACAGTGTTTTGTAAAAGCATTGGTCCATGATTTTGGACCAATACTAATGGAGTGGGATCCAAAAATAGACCAGTGAAGACTGTTAAAGATGCCAGTGAAAAGTCTTCCTGCAAATATTTTATGGCATGATTAGCTTCCTTCTGCTGTCTACAATAGTAGTCTTGAGCACCAGAGATGAGGGCCATTGAAATCTTTTGGAAAAAAAAAAAAAAAAATACTAACCAAAGGCACAGGGTCTTGAAATATCATAATTTGACTAAATCCCTGAACACCTACATGCTCCACTACATAAACAGGTGACATGCATTCTCACTAGCAGATCCCTTTTGCAGAACAGAAAAATGTGACAAATCAAGCTATCTTGAACTCACTTTTATAAAGCTGTCTCTTCTTTTACTATTATAGGGGACCAATTTGAAACCATGGAAAAAGGGTTTTAAAAATTTGACAGCCTGGAAGAAATAAGAATGCCATCTCCCTTGAATCAGGCTTTGGTGTTTGCACATGCACCTGCAAACACAAAGTTACGGATTAATAATTATAACTATTCTTCCATAGCATTTTGACCGATCTTTTTCTTCAGGATGCCATTGTTTGTGAATAGGAGAGGGAGGGAAAATGCTTGTTGTATTTAACTTTTCTATGTCACAAAGTTCTGCAGAATTTGTCTTTTATGTAAATCTATATGTAAGCTACACTTTTGTGTGTCGTTACTATGGAAGCAAAACTTTATAAAATTAAAAAAAAAAAACTTGAAGAAATCAAGGTTGTATGTACTTTAATCAAATGCCTATGTAAATCTACTCTACAAGTCCCAGTGCCTCAGAATAAATAAATAAATAAATAAATAAATAAAATAAAATCCCAGTGTTTGGGCTGTTGACTAACTGGGGATACTTGTTCAATAATCTCTTTTTGTAGTGGTTTATATTTGTGAAAATGTGTATTCACTTCACAAGGAACTTAGCTCAGGTTTCCAGGACCTCACAAAAATCCCTTGACCACAGGGCTAGTGTCTTTCTGGGAAAGTGAATACATTCTTTTTCAGTGGAGAAGTTCTAACAAACTATTTATAAAGAAAGGCTATGGAAACTTCAATTTTGGCAAGCTTACACCTGTTAGAGCTGTTTTAGTCAGATGCTTTGAGAACTGGAATAAGTGGTAGCTGGTAGTTTGACTGTCCTTCTTTTGATATCTATGAAAATCTGGAGATACAGGTTTTGTATTTTTGTGTAAAATATGCCTGTAATTTCAAAACAGTTTATTAAGTGAAGAAAATTATCTACAGTCATATTCTATAGGTGGGGGAAAAGCATCACTGCTTTTGCAGACAAGACACAAAGGACAAAAAAAATGTTTGCCCTATTTTCCAGAAATGCAGGCATGTCAGGCCTAATTTATTTAAGCCATGACATGTTGGATGCTCCAGGCTGCATCCACAGAAATAGATAAAGGCATGTCCTCCACAGATTTAATGAATGGGAATCCCTGCCCCTGGCTAATATAAATTGTGCTCATTGGTGGGTAATTCTATTGATTACATTCCAGTTACAATCACACACACAAGCTTTCAGTAAAGTAGCATAAACTATTCACCAAAAGCTAGACATAAAGAAATATGAACAAATTATTGGGTTAAGTTATATGACTTATTTATGATTTTTTCGCTTTTCTGTATCTCATCCACATTTTCCTTGAATGCTTTTCTATCCCATGACATAAAATCGTTTCATGATAAATTCACGTTATTATTCACTCCATTCAGAACTTTTTCCTCACTCAAAAAGCAAAGTAATTTTTATAGATTCTGACACAGATTTTGCCATAAGGTTTTCTGTGTTGACTACACAAATGGTATCTGTAAAGAAAAGGCTACAGGACAGTATCATCTATATCTTTGATTACCATTTTATAGGGGAGAACTTCTAAAACTAATAAATAATAAGTAACAATAAAAATAATAAATGGCAGTGCTTGTTATAAAAGGTTGAAAGGAATGGTGTGCCTCCACATTTAGCATACTGATGTGCAGATATCACTGCTGACTATAGATGGCAAAACATAGTGGAAGGGGCAGATACAATCCATCTGCATTTTTATATAGGCCAGGAACAGCCTAAAACCTCTGAAGAAAGAAAAATATTATAAGATCTCAAGTAATAATACCTTTCGTGGCAAGATCTTCAGTCAGCCTAGGTACATTCTGGTCTTGTATCAAGGCACCTTACAACAATATAGTCTTTGTCCTTGGAACTAAACATAGGATAAGAATATAACACATTTAAATAACTTTTTTTTAGGGAGTCCCCTTTTTGCTCATGCACACTGTTCAGAATATTTACTTAAAGCTCTATAAAGCTATTAAAAACTCACTTTGTGTATACTTCAAACTCAGGTTAGACATTCACCATTTTTTCCTTTGGTTATTCATTCTAGAATTCAGCATTTCTTGAACCAGCTAAAATATGTCTTGAAACGTCTAATATAAAAACAAGCCCCCTCAAACAGCTTATTCAATTCAAATACTATCTTTCATCTACCTCCTAACTAAGGTGGTCAAAGAAATAAAATAAAAAATAAAACCTTGGGCATAACAGACCATCACTCCACAGCAAAAGAAAAGGTCTCAGTTAACATGTTTAGCTTTAAGTCCCTCTCTGCTAGAAAGACAGAACAAAATAGAAGACTAACTTTGGTTCTGCTAAGTAGCACAGTTATTTGAGAGTCACTAAAGCAATTGCATTTTTGGAAGGCATTGCTACCAGACCTTGAAACCACGATGCAATAGAATAGAGTTCCAAGAAGAGAAAAATTCCGGGGCAGACTTTTCTGATAATCCATGTAGATTACAAGGATCAGAATCATGCAGCTACATAATGTTAACTCTAGGTATTATAATTCCAGATGTTACTGAGTATATTATATAAGAAAGTATTTGCTCTGATCCTTTTAATTTATTGTATTGCTTTTCTTTGGTGATTTGGAGTGAAGTTAGAATCATCATTTGACTTCTTTGCATCCCATTATGTTACATGTTCCTAATACTTTCATTACTTTTTCAAATTAAAATAGAAAACTAATCCACTCAATTTAGGCAACAGACATCTATTTAATTGAATTGTATATCAAATACTTCAAGCGATTACTCAATATGTTTCATTACCAGAGATGAGTAAGACTCCCCTCTCTGAACCCTTGCACCTTTGAATTTTAATAAATTTTGTATATTAACCTGATCAAAAGAACCTTACAATATCTGAAAAGCTAAGAGGGCAGGGCAAGCACAAAGAGCCTTCAGAGTAGTTGTACACTGACAAGCTAGATCCCTCCTCCATCCTCCCACTCTACTGCTACAGAGTGGAGGGAACCTAACATATTCTAATCATCTTTGCTTTCCATAAGAAGTAATCTTACAGTACATCTCCAAGAAAATGAAATTATATTAAACCAGTGAAGTGAGCCAACCGTCAGCTTGTAATAACAATGCAAGTATTTGCTAAGCCACTGAGATACCTCAATCCTTCAAATACTTCTGCATATATTTAACTGTCCCAATCCCTCCCATCAATGGAATGACATCAGAGAAGTTGATTCTTTTTTAATTCATGAATGTAGAAGTAGTCTCTTTCTTATTTGCATGACTCCATCTGACTAAATATTCAAAAAGTTCCATAACAATGATTTTTCAACAAAAACAAATGTTATTCTACTAAAAAGGAAATAAAATTTAACAGAGGGTGCTCAATTTGAAGGACAACAAAGCCTTAGACTGAAAATGAAGTTACTCAAAGAGTATCACCAAAGATATACTGAGACTTCCATATTTTCTTTCTGATGTCACATCCTTAAAAAAGAATGGGATTATTCCAGAGACAAAAATATACTTCTTGTATCTAGACATGGCATTAAAAGAAGCATAAACTTACTGAAAAAGACAGTATGGGGGAAAGAGGCCTATCTCTGCCCTAGTTTAAATCCACTGACTTAAGGAGAGTTACACTGGGGATTAGTCTGAGCTGTAATACCAAAGAACAACTATTGCAGTGCACTGAATATGTTTAATTAGAGGTATCAATTTAAGCAATGAGGCAATTTTGCATATAAGCCTCTAAGAAACCTGAAACCAAACACAGCTTGCCTGTATAAGGGTTGCATTCCAAAGACTATCCTCATGCCAGTTTTGCAGATCTGGAGTCAAATCCAAACATAAACAACTGATTCACAGTAGAATGTCTTGGGTGTGTTAAGCTGAAATTCTTATGAAAATTTTAGAAAGTGTGGACCAAGTCATGATAAAATTTAAGTTAAGATTCTCACACCCATCTTCAGCACGAAACTACCAATATTGGCTGAGTTATTGTGTCAATGCATCTGTGTTAGGCTGGGACCTTCCACTTTCTGCTCTCTTACCTCAAATACCAGATATCTGCAACTTCACAGTGGAGTTGCCTTCCTTTACGCAATACAGAAAAAAATCATTTAGCATATAAGGAAAGATTCTACAAACCTGTATTTCTGGCTATTTTGTTTCATGTGTACTTGGGGGAGAATATGGGGTAATCTTGTCTGGATAAAGATAGAATTTAAATAGGGAGTGCCAGGATTTCTTTATTATATTCTTCAGACAGCTAAATTTTACTTAAAAGGGTTAAGAAGACCTAGAGTGCATACAGTTGTTTGGTGTTGCTATGTAGATTCTGTTGCTATCACATGTATGAAAAAATAAAAACCTGCATTTTATTTCTTACTTAAATTACCATTTAAGTTCACAAAAAGCAGTTGTGTTCAACGACTTTACTATATGCAGTTGCAAAAGTGGTAAAAGAAAATGTATGTCTGTGTCCAAGGTCAGCCATCAACAGTATTAACGGAAATGTTATGAAGCGCTTAAAGTTACATGTAAAATAATAGTGCATGGGGGACACAAAACAAAGCAATGTAGAGTTCACATTTAGGTTACTTCACCATGCATTGTTTGACACAGATTTTTGTGGAGCATTTCCAAGGCTAATCACACTACTGATCACACTAAGTCTGATCACGCTACTAAGTCTGTAGATTTGGAGTACCAAGGCTGGTGGAGATACAAGAACAGCAAAAAGAGATTGGGCAAGTCAATAGTCATAATTGTAATTCAGTGCTCAGTGGTTTGAAGTGAACAGACCACTTGCTTTTACAATTTTAACCTGAGAATTTGGTTCTCACCAGAACGTTTCTTTCTTGTATCAGTAAGACTTTTCAGTGTTTCTCTATAACTTCCTCAGCAGAAACAGTTAAGTCCTGATGGCTCTCCTATTCCAGGATAGCTCCCTCATTCTCTAGAAGGCTGAGCCAAAACTGATTTATGCAAGGACTTACAGAGGGTATTAGTACAAACTGGATGCTGCAATGCATAGCTTTTAGGTGCCCAACTCCAAATTACAAAATATGGAACTCTCTATACAGGACAAGATGAGAACTTGGAGCATAAAAAGGATAAACCAGAATATAAAACAGAAATCTGTCTTATATTAACCTACTAGAAACACTCCCATCTGCTTCTGGAAATTTTCAGCCCTGGTTTGGGTATGTGGAAGGCACTTCCAGCTTCCATTTGCAAAGCACTCAGAACTAAAATCTGCTCCTGTCACCTTAGCCACTTTATTATTATTGTTATTATTATTATTATTGAAGTTGAGGGACAAGGAATCAGAGATTGTACATTCTTTTAATTTACATACATACACACATACTTATGTATAATTGTGTATTATATATATAACATATGAATATGTATATTATACACCTCCATTACCAACACAGAAATACACGGACAGGTAAAAATCCAAGCCATCAAACCTCTCTTTAGATGATTATGAAACAAAGATTCTGCAGCTACATCCCTTAATTCTCTTCTGCTAGTATCTGATGAAAATACTTATATTTAAATACTGTTGTCTTTATTTATTGCTTTCCCAAATGCCATTATTAGAAGGGAAAGCCAAATTCCAAATTGAATGTAAATTAGTCTCTAGCCTAACAGAAGAAACAAAGATAGGTTGTTTAATAAATTTTGTGCCAATATTTTTCTCCAGATCTACAATCCACACCTGTATTGGAGACAAAAACAAACAAACAAACAAACAAAAAACTTACAATATCTGGGAAACTAAGAGGGCAGGGCAAGCACAAAGAGCCTTCAAGACCTTCAGTTTTATTTGTATTAAATATATATATATAATAATAATAAAAAAGGCCAAAAGATTTCGGATATAAAACACCTTGGTGATAACTTTGTGAATACACAGGATTTCAGGATTCCTTCTTCTCATTGAGAGCCAGGCAGAGGTTGGCATGAGATTTTTCTTAGAGGGCTATGTCACACTGAAACAACATGTAAGACAACATATGTATGTACACACTTGAGGGGAACTAGATTTTTTAAAAAATAGTTTTCCATTAAAATCTATTTTTAAAATTATTTTCTTAAGTTACTGCTTTTATTTAAAATGCATGGGTAATGACCTCTTATCAGGCATGATTCAGTACAGAATTTTATCTCTTTCTGCCTAAAATTCACTATAAATTTCAAATCCTCTATTTTTATAACAGCTTAATGTTATTTGGCTATTTCAAAGTGACATATACCAAAGTCAAACCAATATTCTAATTACAAATTAAAGTTTCCTTGTCACTAGAAATTCTTACACATATACGATTTTAATAAGTGTCCATTGAGCAGTTTCAGGCACACAATTGGGAATGTTAAAATCTTAGGGGTTGGAAATGTTCTTCATCCAAATTCATCCTTTTCTGGCAAAGCTTCAAACCCACAGAAATGATCGCTTGGTATGATTTGAGGTCGTAGACTTCAACAGAGTTGTATCAGGTGATACTCTTAGTAAAATGTTAAGCCTCCTCTGATTATATCAGGAAGAACGAGGGTGACCTTAAGGAATTAATCATAGAATTATAGAATGGCTTGGGTTGGAAGGGACTTTTAAGATAATCTAGTTCCAACCCCCCCTTGCCACAGTGGGATGCCACCCACTAGATCAGGTTGCTCAGGGCCTCATCCAACCTGGTCTTGAACACCTCCAGAGACAGGGCATCCACAACCTCTCTGGGCAACCTGTTCCAGTGCCTTATCACCCTCTGAGTGAAGAATTTCCTCCTAACCTCTAATCTAAATCTCCCCTCTTTTAATTTAAAGCCATTCCCCTTGTCCTATTATTACCTGATTGAGCAAAGAGTTGTTCTCCATGATTTTTTTTATAAACCTCCTACAGCTTTTCCTTACTGCTGCAGTTGCATTTAACTAGTGTAGAGCCAGTCACCTGGAGAAAAATCACCATAAACTACTAACTAGACATTGAATTGTCCTGATCTCTTTAATATTATTTCCAACAGTGTGTCAAAAAGGTGTCTCAGTCCAACAAATCACTGAAGAGGTTGCCCCCTTAAAACTCAATAGAATTGAAATAGGACTATTGTGAATTAAGATATACTGTACATAGTATCAGAAAAGCTTCCAAGCCCCCATTCTATACACATACACAAACTGTTAGCAAATTTAAATCTAAAAAGACTAAAAAGCACAGTCATGGTAACTTTAATATATATATATATATTAATAACAATAGAAATTAATATGGATTTAGGGAAGCATAGAGATAAATTGTTCATCTGACTTGAGAAGAGTTTCATAGTGTCATTATTGGTCTTGATGACTTTGTAACAGAAATTAAGAAGGGTAATAATGACTATTTTGTTTGCAGCTGAGAGTTGTTTGCCGGATTCTGGAAAAAGGCTGGTAGTTTTAAACCACTTCCTGAAAAAACAAGAAAGTCAGTATAGCTTTCACCGCCTGTTAATCCCCGAGCCTTTCTACAGAAACCAAAGTTCAGGTGAGCAAGAGAATTGGCGGAGTTTTCTAGCACAGGTCTGCAGAAATCCTTTGGCACAGGGAGACTTGCATCAGTGCATTCCTTCCTGCAGGTGCATCTTTCCATAAGTGTGGCTCCCCATGCAAGACCAGGGCAATTCAAGTTGTCTGACTTTTCTCAACTTGTGTGTCCATCTCTTGAAGTGTCTCATCTCACAAAGAAACAGAGAACAACTGTTTCAGCAAGAAATGTTACCCAAACAGATAAAGCCTCCTCACTCCTGTACTTCCAGCTGGGTGGTGGGTAAGGAAGAAAATTACAGCTTAGAGCTGCTGGGCACTCCAATATCCTCTATCCCAGATCTGTTGCCCAAGTAGTTGCCAAAGTCAGACTATGCTGTTGATGATCAACTTAAGACTTTTAAAGAGAATTTAATTCATATTTGAAGTTATAGGAAATATTAAACAGAACTGTTACAAATTATTTGACAGATACCTTAATTAGGCTATGTCTGATTTAATATTTCCAGCACAGTTGAAACTTTTACTTTACTGGGAGCCATGGAAGTCTCTCAGCATGTTAGGTCCAGTAACTGAAATTGAGTTCAAGCAAATCTATTAACACAGTCCAACACTTTCCACAGTTCATTACAAATAATAATTACTTTCTGAATACTTCTTCCTTCACTGTGAAGAAAAGATCTGTCTCAGTAAAAATATCAGTGAGGAAAGCTCAATTATTGCTGAAAGATTCTTGATATATACATATCAACAAATTTCAAAAACTGCCCAACATTTTTCAGACAAACCAGCAATATTACCTCAAGCTCCATACGTTATTTACTAGAACAGAAGTTGGCTACACAGATGGAAGAACCTGCAAAACTGGAGCTCTGCCTGTCAGAGGCAACTTGGAAAGATTTCTTAAAAGATTAACTTATCTACTATTGTAAATATTCTCTAACAACATTAGTCATTTATGACTGAGAGCTTCCTAAAAAGGGGCTAATTTAGAATGAACATTTTATCTTTGTGATTTTGCAGATATTAGCTCAGCTGGGGTCTCTCAAACAGGTATTTGATATAAAATATTCATAATTCGTTTGACTATATTGTGAGGTCACATGGCACTATTTCTGTTTCCAGGCTGGATGAATCTAAATTGAGCTTTGTATTGCCAAAAATATACTGCCATAGCTTTTAACGTAAATACTCCTTTAATACATTTAAGTAAAGCATCATGTAATTGTTCTTTTTTTGTGATTATTCCCATGAAGAAATCTTCCTACTGGAAGAGCACAAAAAGCTTACACAAATCACACGAACATAGAACAAACAGGAATATTTTAGGAGTATTAATTGTTATTGTTCTTTTAATGCTAAATATTACCTGCCTACCTGAGATGATTCTGTGCTGCTTTTGTCACTATGTGGACTGGTTTTGATATATTTGACTTAGAATAACTAAAATTAGAACATAGGGCAATAAGCAATAAAAAATATGTTCTACACCTGTATTATGTTTCTAAATTCTATAGAGTTGGCTGAGTGTCCACAGCAATATCTAGTGTCATCATTCATTGCCTTCACAAGGTTAATATCAGACTATTTACATAAGTTTTCTTCTCTACATGCTGATATTGCTATGTAATGACATTTTTTTTTTTTTTTTTTTTTTAAGTTAGTCACTAAGGTCAAAATGGAGCAGTTTTGTTCCATCATATCAGGGTGCTCAAGCAGAGCAGTGCTGCCAGTGCCATTCTGCTGCAGCACCAGCACACCACAGGGGTTTTACCTGCTGCCTGTCTGCCTTCCTCTGGCAGCAGAGTTTATATACATTTCACAATCTTTCACAATCTTCATTTCACAATCTTTAATTTTAACAATCACCTTTCAATTCTATCTGTATTGTTAAAGAGATTTCAAATGTTGCTTTGATTTTGTTTTGTTTTTAGTCTTTTACTGCTTTACTACATTCAATGCATTTATGTGAATCTACATATCTGTAGGGGTTATTTCTTGTGGAGCAGCGTCCTTCTTTGATGCCACTGATTCTTTTTTTACCTTGAAATACCTGTTTACATTGGGAAGGTAGTCTATTGCATGCACTGTTAGAGAGTGTAGAGCTAAATGTAAAAATGCTAATATGAAGGGTATTTGCCTCATATACATTGAGTTGAATATAGGAAGACATTTCTGCAAGGCAATGTTCTTTCTATACATCATATCCAAAGAGATGCAGATATCCAGATGCTACTGAACTCTGGGAACAAAAATGGTGGGCTGCTAATTAGCATTAAGTAGGTTTATCAGCTGTACCTATGCAAGAAGATTTGATCTTCTATAAAAATATTACAAAGTATTAAAAAGAAAGAAAAGAGGAAAAAAAAAAGCACCGGCCATCTATAAATGTATTGAAAATTGTTGCTTCAATTCAACTGAAAATAAAAAGATTTAATTTAGAATCTTTCTTAGTACAGGAAGAAAGGGAAAAATCATACTGTGTGGACCAATGTAATTTCCAAGTACTCAGTACTACTAAGCATTCAACCAACAGAAATTAAATGTGCTATTAGGAAGTTAGTGTACGTGTCCTAGCACTGCATGTGGAGTGGAGGACTAAACTGGTTTTACGAGGTAGACAGACTGTGGTCAGGATTGGTGAGTCAAATGTTTGTAAATGATTACATCATGTCTTGAGTGCTAAAAGCATGTAAGAATACGAGAAATAAAACACTACAATGCTTTACAGCACTAATATCATTTTGGCTGCCATGACTTCAGACAGGGAGAGACAAAAAGGGAGAGGATTTAAGTATACCTTCACACATGCACACACACCATTTTATAGCCTGTTTGACTTCTTAGAATTTAAAATTTATAAACACAGTGAAGTTAAATAGGTTAGGTTCGCCTGTTTGTTTTTCCTTTTTAAAGAAATAAAATGGCTACCAAAAATAACAGATGCTATGTGAAGGGTTGAAGCAAAGCTATATTTTTTTCCATGCTACCTAGAAGCAGACGCATCATCACGTACTAGTAATAACAAAAAAAGAAAAAAAAAAAGGAAAAAAAAAAAAAAAAGGAGCAGTGTGTTTGCTATGCAATAGTCACATATCTGGCAAACTAAATGGTCATGATATATGGCTGGTTTTGACAGGAGGTGAGTGGATTGGTTTTCACAGGTAAATACCAGCAAACAAAAACTAATTTGCTAAACATTGCACTATAGAGACAGTGGAGCCCCAGGTCACTCCTAAAAAATGACTTGGCACTGCAAGAAGAGCATTGATATTGCTTGCAGTGCAAAAACTGGCTTTCTCCCCACCTCCTCCTTCCTTGTGCATTTACAATTGTAGATCTTGCCAAGGTTCTGCATGTTTTTGCCTTCCCACCCTCCCTCCCCCCGCCCCCCTCCCCCATTCAATATTGATCCCTAACCCAGTGATGGGTAACAGTATTGGAAAACATAGCCATTATCTCCCTCTGTCTTCATAACTTACTACACTCCATAGTAAACAAACTGAGTAAACAAGGTCAACAAGAACAAAAGAGGCTGAGAAAATTTTCATGGCTTTTGTTTTGAATGAAGTGGACTGTCCACCTACATTTTTCAATTACAGTACAAACGTAAATAAACATAAGAACCTATGTGAAGTAATAATCAAAGAGGAAATGAAGCCTAGCCTTCTTCCTTTGTTCTTCAGAAAGCAGTTTCTAACATAAAACCACTTTTTAGACTCTAACTTGTTTTCTGATGGAGAGGCCTGGGGAAGAGATGCCAGTTTGCATCATAATAAACAGAACATATTAACAATAAACAGCATAAAAATTACTAATATGAGCCAAAGCCCTTTGAAATCCTAAGCATATGCTAAAATTTCAAATGGCTGTACTCAAAGTTTGTAGACATGCCAAGTTAATCTCATTTTTGTATCTCCTGTAATTGCTTCAGAGATGAAGATACTGTATGTTACCAAATCTCAGGAGTGTTTCAAGCTTTACTTGAAAAGCAAGTGGTACATTATGGTTTTAAATTCTGACATCAACAGTGACTATAAAACAGAGTAAATTAGTTGGCTGAGTAACAGAGCTAGGACCCGATCCCATAATGATGAAAGATTTTTTCACGATTTCCAAACAACTGTTTCGGCCAGCTAGTTGTGTTATTAAAAAAAATAATAAAAAGCTATCTCACCCCAACCTTTTAAAATAGTTGTGACCTTTGCCAAAGCAGAAATAGGAGAGAGAGGGAGGGAAAGAGAGAGAGAGAACTAGCACTTTTGTTTAAATGCTCTAGATAAGGACTTAAAATGTCTTACCTTTTATTTTTTTTTTTTTTTTTTTTTTTTCCCAGGTCTAAAGAAGTATTAAATGGATATAATTTCAAAGCATTAAAAGAGACAGGGGTGTATTGTCAGAGATGTTAACATGAGCAAGAATGTATAACAATTGAATGTTCATAAAAGCCTCTTCTACAATTTCAATTTCAAATTACATTTGAATCAAATTGCATTTTCTTGTTTCATGTTTGATCTAGGCCCTTGCCAACTTCTTTAAGTTGTCATACAACACATATGATCAGTGATCACTGTGCATATGTGCAAAGCCAAAAAAAATAAAAATAAATTGTTTGAGGGGAACATGTTTATGAGAACTGGATAAATGAACTGAAAGAAGTGGTTAATAAAATGTTCAAGAAGGTCTACATATATAGGAACATGCCAATAACGCAGCTTTATGGAACAGATTTTTCACCCCTTAGTGGACTTTGCAGAAACATACTGCTAAAAGCAGTGAGGATACATGCTGCCCTACAGACTGTGGCTGGGCGATATAATGACTTAACACTAAGACAGAGCAAAGCTTCTTCCCACTTTCAACCCCAGAAATTTGATTCAACTACAATCTCACAGACTTCAGACTTGTATTTCTAGCCAACATCTTTTGATTTATGTTCTCAGAATGTTACCAATCATCTATGCAATTTCAGCTGCAAAAGTAATCTTTGCAATATATTACACGTAACGACTCCTTTTTAAAAATGAAACTCTCACGACCTTTACTGAATTTCAAGAACTTTTCATGATCTAATACTAAATTGAAATAGTTCCTTTATCAAGTCCAGATCTATTTCTTCTTTTTTAAGGAATCATAATTTTCTTTAGTGTAACGAGGGTCAAAAGCTTAAAAAGTATTCCTGTAACCTGATTAGCATTTTTGTAATTGCAAGCATTTCTAAAACTACCATCAATTCATAAAAGAGAATCCAAATAATATAGAAGGATATTTGCATACAGGCACCAAGAGGTAGAAACCACTGAACTCAGAGATAATACTGCACTCAATCTCATTATTTTAAAATATTTTATAAAAGTAAGGTATATGGTATGGTTTATATGAGGTAAGGTATATTCAGGAAAAAAAGTCTAAAAAGGATGGAAACATGACGTCACAATGAAAATTTAAAAAATATAATTTTGAATTTATATTTCATTTTTTAACAGAAATAAGATATTAGTTAAGAAGGGATGGAATATGAGATTCCCTTGCCACGCCACTTAAAACACACATGGACAGACACGTGTTCACATTTGTGCACGCACATACACTTTTTTTGTTCAAGACCTTCAGCTGAAGAAAATGTGACCTATTCTTCACTAATGAAGCCAGAAACCACTAATTCCAATTTTGATTTTGGAGCAGTTATGCCAACCACAAAAAGAGTAACACTGGGACTCTTTTTTTTTTTTTTTTTTAATGGTGAAATCACCCCCATATTCATGGTAACATACTGGATATATTTAGAGAGATATTAAATTAACAGTTTCTGCAAAAGAATCTAAAATGATACAATCTAACACAGAGTGGTTCCTGTAATTTTCAGCAGTTTTTTGTTTTTTTTTTTTTTTTTTTAAATTGTTATTATTATGTATACATGCATTAATCATTATTCAGTGCTTCAAGATATGAACTTCACTGCCCGGGAGGCTGTAAAGTTCCAAGTAGTATAAACATAAGGTTCCTGCAGATCTCTAGCTCCTATACATTGGCTCGCTCAGCTGAATTCTTCTGTCACTTTCAGCAACCATTATATATTAGCTACACTTTCTTATTTCAGATGGCTGGTGATAAAATAGAGTACAGTTCATAATCCAGTATCTGCAATTCTCAAAACATTTTAAAAACATAGTCTTATCATCACTGATTCATCCTGCCTTAAATGAAGACAAACAGAAGTGTAATGAAAGGCCTCTGCAGTGTCTAATCTAGAAGAAAATATAACCTCTTAAAACAAACCGGTGACAACTAAATATTTTCACTGAAACTGCAGAAACACGTGGGGGGTTTTTGGTTGTTTGGTTTGTACAACGTGTTTTCTTTAAAGAGGTGGTGAGATTTGGGGTGTGAGGGGTATTTTTTCTTCCATGACTCATCCAGCATGAATCTCTTCTACAAGAAAGTGTTCCAGAAATAAAAAGTGATACTCAGAATAGTAGCATGTATGCAGATGAATTACTACACTCTACAACATTGGCTGGAGAAAAAAACACTGGAAATGAAAACAACCAACATGCAAAAAGGAAAGTGATGGCATTTTAGGGCAATATTTGTTTGTCTTTTTCCCCATTATGAGCTCTATTATTTTATCCCATAGGATATTCATTTCCACCACAATATATTATATATCCATTATAATGTGAATGGAAACACTGAGCACAGATATTACTTAAATCGGTATCTGGTCCACAAAGGGCAGGGGAGCTGGAGGTTAGGGGAGAATACACACACACACACACAAAAAAAAAAAAAAAGGTTTGTGGAGCTCACTGTCACTGTACAGGGTTCCATTTTCTCTCTCTCTTTCTTTTTTTTTTTTTTTTTGGTGGTAAATTTTAATTTCAGTTCCTTTTTTGTTTGTGCTTCTTCAGTAAGGACAAGGTATTGGGGAGGGGGCAGTGGGGTGGAGGATTGGCTTTCCTCCCAGCTCCATTAGAGCTCTCAAGAGCAGTGCTCGCTGTCCCATAACTGCAATATCACTGCAGTATCTCCTCCAGCGAGTGACCCTCGCATACCGCGGTGGTGCACGACATGCTCCAAAAGATCTCCCTCCCCCTTCACCATCGGAATTGTGAAGAGCTGGGACACTTTCCACCCAGACTGCATGGCCTTGCCCCAGCCAAGGGGCTGCCATATGGGCCACCACAATGCTCACGGGCAAGTCAGCTCCATCCAGCTGCTGGAGCAACGCACTGTGCCGGTGAGGTGGCTGAGCCAAGGCAGCAGTGGTCGGCGGGACCTTTTTTGGTAGAGATGGCAGCGACCAGCTATGTACACCCAGTGGCCACGGCAGAGCCTTCACATGGAGCAGAACCGGAGGATGTCCCTGATTACCACTTTGCACAGACAGCCCCCCACCGTTTCTCCTCTCCTGTCGGCAGAGAATGGTTGCAAGTGACTTTTACCTTATGCTAGATTATTACCTCAAGGATAAATGCAAGCAAAAGTTGCTCTAGGGGATGTGTGTATGTTTTAGAGTGTAAAGCATATACGTATTAAAGCACTTAACAGACATTTATTATTTTCATTGGCTTTTGGCTTACCCTATAAACATGTTACATCATTTTGTAGGATTTTTACTATTATTACAATCCCACATTTCTGTTCAACTCAAAATGACAAACGCAAAACCAATAGAATAAGTAACAAATGTATCCACGGTGACCAAACAACAGGCTCCGAAACACAGCATAGGGAGTGAAAATTAGCAATTATTGAAACCACTCCATCAAAATTCTGGTGCAACATAAAAGAAAAGCATTTGTAATTAGAACCATCACCATTAGTTTAATTATTTGAAGGCTCAGCTCTAATAGTACAATATACATTATTTCAGCCCCAAATCTTGCAGGCTACAGGTTTAAAGAAAGCAAGAAACCCTATGACTGATTTTGCAATTTAGTAACTTTTCTCTTTGATGCTTAAGAAACTCACTTCACCCACTATTACTTGCTACATAAGAAAAACATTTTCAGAGGACTAGGTCTTACTTTCCATTTCAGTATTTATTTCAGCCTTAATGCTGTATGTGTGTTAACTCACAACGCTACCTTACATCAGCATCAATTAGTCAAGAAGACCCAGAAAAACAACTAAGATGTATACAAACATACATTAATGTTTTCTTTTTCTTCCCTCTCTTTTCTTTAGGTGGCCCCAAAACACCATGTATAGGGAAAGAAATATCCCGGAATTCTTTACTAAAATTGAAAGGATTTTTTTTTTTTTTTCAGCAAATATAAAATTATAATATTGCGTACATGTTGGCTATAGTAATTTCAAGTCAAAGTGGGTGCATGATGTACGTGGTCTAGCTTTCATTTGGATTTGTGCAATACTGCTTTGTGCAGTCACTGTTACAACAGAGACAGGTGAGATTACAGACATTCCGGCTTCTCATAGACTGACCAGAAAAACACCAACAGCCACAGGTAAACATTATCCCCATTAGATCATGCTTTGCTATGCAAAAGACAGAAAGGAGAACATCAATTTAAAACTTAATATTAAAGGAAGTTTCATTCTGAACACAGCATACTGAAAACCTGCCTAACTGAAACTTTTAGCTCTTCTCTCAAAAGTGAAATTTCCTAAAACAGGGAGAAAGTACAACCCAGTTTGTTCCAATCAAAAACTTGTGTTGCACTAGAAAACAAATGAGCATGTGAAACAGGAGTTTGTATTTTTCCAAAGAAATAACAGCAAAATAAGTTTGATCAACATTATCTGTTTCTGAAAATTATAGAAAACCAGAAAAAAATAAATAAATTAAATACTACCCAGTGAACATATACCTAATACTCTAAACCGTATAACTTCAGGAAACTGTAACTTCTAATCCTAGCTATACAGGTAATTGTGAAACTGACTGCAAAAAAAATATATATATATGTATATGTATATATATATATATATATATATCCCATTTAGCACTTGCAATCATATTAAAAGGCAGCAAACAAACAAACAAACAAAAAATAAATAAATAACCAAAAAATTAACCTAACATAACTTGTTTTTAATGCTGAAGAGACTTAACCCAAATTACTGAAGCCTAAAACTATAATGCTTGGCTATTCTTCCTCAGTCTTTGGAAAATGTAGTAAAGCTAAAGCATTGCAAATTCATCTTCAGAAGGAATTCTGAACAGTTCTGAGAACTCATCCAATTTCTGCTTTTTTTCTGTTACAGTAGTTTATTAAAAAAAAAAAAAATCAATCTGCTTTCATAATTGATGGATTTCGCTGTTGAAGACATCCCCACTCCTCACCCCCAGTATTTTTAGTTTTATAAAAATAAGAAAATAATGCTTAGCATGTTATAGAGTATAGCACTCATATGATAGGGCTCAGAATATAACAAAAATACTTCTCTTACACCTTGAAGTGAACTCCTGATTCAATATTTAATGAAACTGAGAATGCTGCTGATTGTCCCAGAAATTCTCTAACTCTGCTTTGCGTTCATTCTAAATATTATGCAGTGATAAATTAACAAGGCTAGATAAGATGTCGTATAACAAAGAATCATATTTTTTTCCAGAATGCAATTAAAAAAAAAAAAAAAAATCATTTTTCTGCTTTTGAGTAGCACGAACTTGCAGCATTATATTGCAATTGTACATCCTGGCCCAGTACTGCAGCACTACATTGCTTAGGCATAGCTATACGCTTCAGCATGTTTTCAGAGTATGCAGCCAGCCCAGCTGTAAGGCTAAGGAAGATTTCCATCATGCTACAAAACTAAACTCTGCACAAATATTTAACAGCTCTGAGACCTCTAAAGGCTTAAAATAATATGCATTTCATGGTGTGCTAGGAGCCAACCCCACACCAGTGATCTGCATAATGCAGAGTACTCGGCAAACACACCGCTGCAAATAAAGCATTGTTTCTCCTTTGTATCTTTGAATTCTTCAAACTAAAAACTGAGTGAGATCCTAACACTTACTGTGCCTCCAAATCATAAACAGTGCAGTAGTCCATTTCATTAAGTTTGTCTAAAACTTCCCATGCCTCCCAACGATTTCTCATTCCCTCTCAGTAAATGAAACACAAGTTCATTTAAAACAAACCGAGGATGAGTTCATTCTATTTAGCTTATTTTTCAAGCTGCTAAGACTAAGCGGTAACCCATTCAAACAGAAAATTTCTCAGACAATGGAATCCTTTCAAACTGCACAGCCGATATGATTTTCTAGTTGTCAGTTTTAGGTGCATGACAGCACAAAATGTTCTTGAATCTGAAATTTATAATAATCACTCCTATTGATAATGTGAGCAGAAGCAGAATTACATCACAGTTAACACTTACCAAAATACATTATGTTTCTCATTAATCACGCAGTCAGGATCCCACCGCTGTGTATTCAGCATTAGCTCCCGCACAGGGCTGACATGTAAAACAGAGCTCTTTCATTCTACATTATGTGGAAATTTCCCAGCATAAGAAGCGTGAGCGAGCAGTGTGCCTCCTCAGGATGAGCGCTTTGCAGGCAGTCTTATCCCTGATACAATCCCTGTCTGATTTAGCATTTACTCTGGCTGCATGCTGCACTGCCCATTCTTACTGTAATCTGACTCCTCCTTCTGATGTCCTTGCTGTGCCTGTGACATCAGAACTAGGAGTACTACAAACAGATCTTTTCTTTAACGGGCTCGCAATGAGGTGCTCTAATATCCTGTTTAACCTATTACTGGCTTAAAAAAAAAAAAAAAAAAAAAAAAAAAAAAAATTTTAAAAATTTAAATGCTTTTTTTTTTTTTTGGCAGGAATTGTATTCAGTGACATAACATGCTCAATTACATAATAGATGGAAAAGACAAAGTGTATATTGTCAACTTATTTTTCTCTGAAGGGCAGGCTCCAGGAGAAGCCCCGAGTGCCCTGATTTTCCAACTTCAGTGCAAGATAAAGGTGTTTGGCAGTTGGCAAGATCATGTCCCCTAAGACTGCTTATTTTATTTTATTTTTTGAAATCAATAGTTCCATTTCTATAAATGATTTTAACCCGAGTGCTGGACAAAACCCAGGCTGTTTCTATTTTTAAAAGCAACTCATAAATACATTGCTTGATTTCAATGGAGCTGAACTGATTTTTAAAACTGTGATTTCTTCCCATGAATAACAAAGTGGGAGGACGAGAGATATGTGACAGCAAAGATTTGTAATGGAGTTTACAACCTTTCACCCTCTGGGTCTCTGGTTCCTCTCCAGCCCAGGTTGATAAGTCATTAGCAGCTGGTAGCTATTTTATTGTTCTGTGACAAACAGAGTGGTCCTAAGTTCATTGTAAATAGGTCCCCACACAGTCCCTGCTGCTTTAAAAACTGATATATTTGCCAGCAGCTCCAGAGAAAGAAAGACCAGACCTGGGTACCGAAATGCTCTCCAGCATTTACACAAAGTGCCTTGGGACAGATCTGATGTTCAGTGGTGTGGCAGCGTGGCAAAGCCTATGTGTTCTGTGTTTATGCACGTATTATATATCTTCTGCGAATCGATAAAGGACATTGGTTTCCTGTTGTCAGTCTGTCATGTATCACTGATAATACACTTAAACTAAATAAAGGTAAAAAATAATGGACAGTATGCTGAAGTGTTTATTTCCTTATAATAGGATCTAATGGGATGAATGCTTTCATTCTACAGGAAAGAGGATGACAGGTATAATTAATTTAAAGCTCCACTTCTTATTTGTAAAAGCTCCACACAGTAACTACAATTTCATGAGGTCCAATCACTTAGGGCAAAATTATCCCAAGAGCACAGCAGCCAAGGAATGCTCCAATTACAGCAGAATAGTCAACAGCCCTGGTGTACCTCGTCGCTACGCTTCTCTCAGCAAGAGGCCCCCACATCATTGCTCTCACTAGGTTTCATGCTACCTGTACAAAAGTCACCAAGATTAAGCAACGATGTGAACTGGGGCATGAATTTAAGTCACATCCCTCACTGGTACTTCAACAGTTCTCCATTCCTTATATCCAGCCATTCTTGGAGCTCTTTCTTATTCCAACTGCCCATAAGAAGAGGCATGCTTGAAATGAGAGCACTACACTCCACAGATAAACTCAAAATCAATTTTTCTTCACAACTAAAAAGCACACAGTGCAGGAGTTCACTTTGAAGTTGCAGTGCATGTGGCAGGAAGACCAAGATTTTTTGCATGGTTCAGACTGACCAGTGGCAATGTAAATTGACTAAATCCTAAATTGCAGAGAAAAAATACTATCTAGAAACCATGGCTTCTATTTTAACTTGAGGGGTTGGAGCAGCAGGTAATAGAGGGTATTCAGGGTACCTTCCTTTCTGCCACTTCATCATTATAATGCTCATCCACTTCTACCATACAAGGAAGGACACATCAATATGGGAGGCAATACCACCCTCCAGGTCCAGTTTAAAATACCTCACCTGAGCCACTCTGGTGTCTTCTAGGCAGTAGATATAAGTTATGATTAGGAGCCTTCTGCAGTACAAGCATTTCCTCTACTCTCTCTCTGGAGTTTAAAAGCTCAGAGAATCAATTCGCTGTGAAATCCTTCAGTTCCTCTGCTAGCTCTTTTGCAGAGCATTGCATTATGTCCTTCAGGACAAGCAGGCATAGTGTTTGCCCACCAGCCTGTGTTTGCTGTGTTGCAGAAAGGCTCAGGCTCAGGAGGTTCAGGAGATAGGTTCAGGAGATAGACCTGCTGAGATGCAGGCTACCTCTAGCCCTGGTGTTCCTCTAAGCTGGTACATGTTGCTGGTTTGTGCTGCCAGCTGAGAGGTTGGGTGCAGACAACTCATGGCTGTGTAGACATACCATTATTAGCTAGCCAGCAACCATACTGCCTTTAAATGAGCTGGCTGCTCTGTTACAATATCCGTACCAATTCAATGAAGCCTGATAGTAGGCCAGCTCCTCAGTGTACACAGCAAAGGACCACATAGACCAACATGTTCTTTTTTGTCCTTTTAAACCAGAAAAAGGACCATCTCCCACTTTCCCTTATCGTGTCTTATTACAATGAGCATATAACCTAAGTAGTCAAATAAAAACTTTTTTTTTTTTTTTTTAAAAAAAAAAAAAAAGGTTAATTTATTTGCACTTCAGCTATAGAACAAATGCAATGGAGCAAGAAAAGTCTCTGGTGGTCTCTCCTACAAAGCCTTAACTGCCCCCGTTCACATACTCTACACCAATTCTGCTTTAATTTACATACATAAAACACCAATAAATTGAAAAAAGAAGTAGTGCTCCAAGTACGGTACAAATAAATAAATTTTATTCTCAGAGTGGGATATTGTCATTGTCAGCAAAAGTAAGGATTAATTCAGAAATTACAATCCAGAATGGCTGGTGTTTTAACTCAAGAACTGAGGACCCTGCTGTACAGTGAGGAACAACAAACACTTGTGTGAGTCTGAAGATGCAAGTAGACACAGGCTGGGCATGAAACATCATGCAAAATGAATGAGCAAATCAGCTCATAATGCCAGCACGCGGTGTAAACTCTCAATCATCAACAAGCCAGCACAGGCTAACCAGCATTTAGCTTTGCTACAGACGTAGGTCAAGTGTGAAGTTATCATATTTTCATGCATGATTCACTTCCAAAAACAAACCCCCAAAAGCCTGTGATTCAGCAATAAGATAGACCTAACATGAAAAAAATAGCTACCCCAAACACTTATTTCTGAGGCTGCTTCTACTCCCTGAAATCCTACCCTCCAGCAACCTGCTTTTTTAAAAAACAAACAAACAAAAACAAACAAACAAAAAACCTTGGCAACCCCACTTTGGTAAAGGGTTTGCCACTGAGGGCAAAATTTCAGAAATGCATAGTACCCCACAAGACATTACTTCCGAATAAACAAAAACCAGGTGGAGAGCACATGCCACTGTACACACAAGTGCAGTGTGCATCCTGCATTTCTTCAAAGATGGTAAACCTACAGGTTACCACCACACCTGACTTGGTCTAGAGTCAAAATGCCACTCTTTTAGAACTCTCTACACTATCTATGCTTTCTACTGATTTTTATCTATCTACTGATTTACAAAATCCTCCATAGCAAGTACTAAAACCACTCACAGAGACCAATTAATATTTAATATTAATGCACCCAGTTAATTCCCTAGGATTCCTGGAAAACCCTCTTCCAGTCTTGAACTCTCCCAGGGGACAACTAATATTAGATTTATACCCAGACTCTTACCCAGTTGGCTTTGATGAATTTCAATTAGCAATGCTGACCACAAACCTTTTCTTGCAAATGCAGAAGCATATCCAGGGACTCTTTGCTAGCAGAAAGTAGGCAAGTAGGCAAGGAAATACACTAGTGACACAACATTTATGCATCTTCTACAGTAGGTTAAAAGATCCCATACACCGGAAAATCTTTCCAGATTTTCCCAAAATAAATTTTATCAACTGTACACAGACTGCTGTTAAAATAAAAATGTTTTGTGCAAATATTTGCTTATAAAATAAAGTGGAAGAAGTAATCCAAATCACACTTGACCCACTCATTTACCAAAAGCACCCAGTATGTAAAGGATTTGTGAAGATAAAGTAGGGCTGCAACTTTTGAACAATGTAGAAATTTATGTATGGCAGATATTCCATTGCTATTAGTGCTACAGTGACCACAGCTCAGGAATAAAAAGCAGCTGACAAGCTACAGTTTTGTAAGACTCCAAAAGTATTTCCAAGTATGCATATTTTTGTGCCTGAAGTCAAATATACTAAGTACCTCCACTAGAAATTTGGTTTGTTTTTATTTTGAAGCCATCTGGAGTAGTTTAAGACATACTACACAATAACACAGATTTTGTGATTTGTTACTAATCTCTTGAGATAAAGTATACCTCAAGAAGTAAAGTATACCTTGAGGTAAAGTATACCTAAAGTATAAGAAGGGAAGGAGCAAGTTATAATTATATATTTTAAACTAGCCATGGAGGTTCATCAGTAGTTTTGCTCTTTCTCTAGAGGATAAAACTACCAAATGTGTTTTTTACCCTTGACTCAAAAGTGTCACTTCTAGAAATCTGCAATATTTGTCACCATGAATACCATTTAACTGCAGCAGTACCCAAAGGAACTCTGTACTGCCACACGTGAATACAACTGGAGGAACTTAATTAATCTTCCTGTCACTTCCATGATGCTTTTCATTAGTTTAGCTGCTATCTGATCAACTGCTCCATTCTCTATTGGAAATGGCTAACCAGAACCTCTTACAAAAGCATTTTCAAGAGGTAAACAAAGATTCACTTTTGATTCTGAGAGCCTTTAAAAATTTTTGTCATGCAGCTTTTTCAGTTCAATAGCTGATACTTTCAGCACTGTTCTTTTTAAACAATAGGGATTTTCTACATAGAAAGCTAAGAAAATGAATTTTCTAAATGCATGTTTTTTAAGCTTAAAGCTACTTATAGCATGTTGTAGTTTGAACACAGATGTTGTGGAAATTGAAAGGTCTTATTTTTCTGAATTTCCTCTCCACTAATATGAATAATTATTACATTTATACATATATGTATGTGTAATAAACAAGCAAAAATCTACCAATATAAAAACAAATGGATATTCTAGGTACTATCTCTGTTTGTTGCTTTATTAAATGCCCATTCCTGTCATCTTTTGCTCCTAAGCATATGACAAGATTTAAGATGATGAATGTGAATGTGAATACAATTGGTACAGAAGCATCTTTGAATAGTATATTGATAATAATTTTAAAGAGTAAGCTTTTCTTAAAAGCAAACAAGTCCAAGAAGCCTGCCTGAAGATGTTTTTTCAATAACAAAAAATAATAATAATAATAAAAAATAAAGACAAAAACAACCACAAACCAACTAACTACATTTATTTCAGTCTTTGAAAAACAGAATTGGTAGAAATTTCAGCTCCAAAATGTATTGTCTCTCTTTTCCCCCTCATTTCTTCTCTTTACTTTTTTTTTTCTCTCTTTTTTTTTTTTTTTTTTTCCTGTACTGCATTCAGTAACATTTGTCTAATGTGTTTTTGACTTATCAAAAACAATCCATCACTACCCTTGGTCAGGTGTGCAATTCTGCCTAATTCTGGCTAATTCATTCACTTTTTGTCTGTTTCCAACACTCTCCACTGTTTTGCTACATACATTTTAAGATTCATCACTAGAACTAGGTATTCTATTCTCAATACTTACACATTTATAATACATAAATTTAAATGTATAAATTTATAAATCCAGATGTTGCACTGAGAAATTATATACAGCTTTTGCACTCTAAATTCTTTTTAGGTCTCTGATTTACAAGACACAATCCTTTCAAAAGCTCTGACCTGCACTTTGCATTCCAGCTGGTGCCATCTTGAGTTAGTTAAATTTGATATGGAGCTGATTTGTCAATTAACCACTTCTTTATCAGATGTGTACATGTACATTTTTTTTTTTTAAAAAAAAAAAAAAGTGGCCAAAAATATTAATGTCTATTGCTTCTAAAATTATCTTTATCAATAAAATGACAAATTTCATGTAACAAAACCAGACATTACATAGTAAAATAGTCTGTTTATAATGCCTGCTTTGTTTGTTCATATTCAGTTAAATTAATAATAATAATTAAAAAAAATATTGCATTTATTTACAGTTTATTTCCTTTGCTCAAAAACCTTAGCAATTTGAGTATTGCATAGATATCAGTTACATTTCTGAATACCAGCACATCGTTATCACTTCTCTAGTCCCCTGTGTTTTCATGTCTGTCTTTTTTTATTTTATAATTATTTTGTATTTATTATTACTTTTTCTTTTTATAAGGTATATCGGTGAAACTGGGATCTCCTTAACCAAATAGCTTAGGACTCCTATACAAAATTTACCCAGCCTTATTGATTTTAAATAGTCTTTAGTCGAAGCAGCTGCTGAGCTGCTGCTTGACATACTCCTTTTTTCCAGACATTTTGGAAAGCACATCAGCATACTCATAACATGAGGACAGTATCAAGAATTTTTCAAAATACAGAATAAAAATATTTATTTAACTTTTATAGTTCTTTCAAATCATTCTTAACAATCTTACTATCTCCATCTAGTGGCTTATACTATTAGGATTTTTGTTCTTAATACACTCTGAAAACTTCGTTAGCCTTGCCAACCACAAAATTTTTATTTCCTGTTTTTGGCTTCCCCTACAAATTTTCCATACTTCTTATTTCTAATTTATATCAATTAGTATCCATTTTCTCTTTTATCATTTTGTTCCAAATTTATTTATTTATTTATTTCTAGCTGCTGCCCTTATCTTGTAGCTGAACCAGAAAAGGCTTTTAGCCAAAGTCTTCCATTTTCTGAACATGAAATGTTTTTGTTTTTTTAGTCATCTAATAGCCTTTAGTTATTTAAAGAAGTTACACTTTTCCTCCCAAGCCACTGACTATTAATTTCTTCCCAAATAGTTTTGCTCCTAGTTTTGCTATAAGAAAGATGTAAGATTTTAATCTGTATTTTGTTTGCTCCCATAGAATATAATCTTATCAATTTCCACAGCCTAAAGCCCTGAGATGGAAAACACTTCAAAATATAGACATGAAACAATACTTCTTCATTTCTTGACGCTGTACAGAGCTAGTCAAAAATGGAAAAGATAAAAAGAAAAATAGTAACAATGCAGTATGATTTTAGGTTTGCCAGTGATTTTGAAGGCACTGTACTGTGATTTCAATATACCATTGCAATAGGAAATCTGAAGGCAAATGAAGTCCCAACATGAATAGGAGCGGAACAGCTCTGTCTTTACAATGGCTCGAGCGACAGGAGCAAGGCTGTAGACCTATGTAGAGGAAGGGACACAAACACTGAGGCAGCTGCAAAATGCAGCAATTTCTGTCCTACACTGGAGATGCTTTGCAACAGCACCTGAAGAATCTGCAAGGTGCTAGCACAGAGAAGAGCACAGCACAGGGAAAGGTCAGGGAACAGGAAGGATTTTAAGGTAAATTCAGCTTTAACTACCTAAAAAGAAAACATCTCAACCTCAACTAGCCAGTGCTTTTGGCAGTGGAGTGCTGCAGGTGCCTCACAGAGCAACTCATCCCATGGCAAATTGTTATGTTAGAGGAAGAGAGGAAGCATAAAACTTTTAGCCAGCTACAGTTAGGCAAGATAAATTTCATCTTCAGTAGCTATTAAATAGTCTAATAGTCACTAAACTCATAGAAAAACATATATCATATATGACATGTTTCAATTTCATCTTTAATTTCCAAGGAAAAATTATTTTGGCCAACATGTTGTTATCAAAGGAAATGTTAATTAAAGGTGAGAAATCTGCAATATACCAGAAATTAACATGCAAAAATGGAGGAGGAGAAGTTAGCAACAGAAAAGGCAATAATTTGAGGGTATAAAAAGATGAAAGATAGAGTATTCAACTCGAGATACAGCATTCAACTTTTTGTGAGATAAATTTGGCAAATTTGTACTGTTTTTATTCACATCAGCCCACAATTTGATTCACATATCCATGTGGAAACATTTTGTTATTCTATACATACAAGTTTCATGTTAAAGTGTAAGAATCACAAAACCACAGAATCATCTAGGTGGGAAGAGACCTCCAAGATCACCGAGTCCAACCTCTGACCTAACACTAACAAGTCCTCCACTAAACCATATCCCTAAGCTCTACAACTAAAGGTATTTTAAAGACCTCCAGGGCTGGTGACTCAACCACTTCCCTGGGCAGCCTGTTCCAATGCCCTTTCAATAAAGAAGTTCTTCCTAATATCCAACCTAAACCTCCCTGGAGCAACTTTAGCCCATTCCCCCTCATCCTGTCACCAGGCACGTGGGAGAACAGACCAACCCCCACCTCTCTACAGCCTCCTTTAAGGTATCTATAGAGTGCAGTAAGGTTGCCCCTGGGTCTCCTCTTCTCCGGACTGAACAATCCCAGCTCCCTCAGCTGCTTCTCATAAGAAACAACTTGTTATGCAGTAAAATTATCAGTGATATATATATGTATATATTTTCTGTATATTTTCTAGACCTCTGCATAGGTAGCATTTGCCTCAGAGACTGATTCCAAGATTATTGTGTCTATATGCTGGTGCCCACCTATGAGCTGGATGTCACAGTCAGTGGAGATCAAATTGATGTAGTAAACCAAGGCTGAAGAGTTACTTACCTCATTCAGAAGTACACACCTACATTTGGATGGCTAAATAGCACTCTAAGCTCCATTAACTATATTGACTAGAGTTTCACTGATCAAAAGTGGAGCTTAGACACCTAATTCACTTCTAGACTGCTATACACAATCACCTAACTTCACATGCTCTGATATGTGAGCTGAAACCTAGCCAAAGCTTCCAAACCTCTTAAAAGAACTAGGAGCCCTGCAGATCACTCACACCCGTTGAAATTTGGCTCTATATGAGATCATTGCAGCAACTACTAACTGTGCTCAATAACACTAAGCACCAATTTAGAACAGAACATGAAGAACACCTGCAAGTGAAACCAGCATGAAAATTATACAAGAACAATTGAATTTTCTTGTAACATTTCAGAATTAACTGTAACATTAGTTTTCCCAACACCCGAGATAATTTCCTGGGATCTTAAATGATCATACCGTATCACATTTTTTTTGCCCAAATGATCACACTGTACTTCAATATTTTGCCCAATATAAAACCAAAGATCAAAAATGAATGACCTGGCTGACATCCTACAAGTATGTTCCTCTGAAATTCCTGTGGATTACTTTATGCTGTTCATGCTTAACTTCAAAAAGGTAGAGAGAATGGGAGCATTTCACAAAATACCTATTAGATTATATAGCCATTTAACATTAACAGTGAAGAGGGGAAAAAAAAAAGAAAAAAAAAAATTAAATCACCCAGAAACAATCAATTTCTTTTTGAATTTGGAATGGTCCAGTACTATTCTCCCCACTTCCCCCCACCTGCACTCTGCCAATGGTGTTCAAATACATTTTTACCTGGTTTATAATAATTAACACTAAAAGGAGAGTTTTCATCTCTCTTCCTACCTTTTGATCTTATTGACAGAGACTCCTGCCATTCTAATTCAGAACAGCATTTACAGCAAAAAACTTCTGTCTGTATCTGTTCTTGACTTTGTTACATCTTTTTCTGTATGGTTTCCTTTTGATCTGCTATACTTCTGAATTTAATTACCACGTTTGAAAACATCCTGCTATCACAGAAGCCTATAACTAATTCTGTCCATTTCCCAGAGCTGAATGAAAAGATTGTATACCAAAGCCAATCTCTCTCTTCAATGCACATTTTTCAGAGACCATTTCAATCCAAATACTTTTCAACCTTATTCATGCCAAAATAATTAGGAAGTCAATAATTTTGAAACATGATTATAGTACTGCTTCTATTTTTAGATAATTCAGTAACTTGATTTTTAGTCATTTTGCCACTCAGTATCTCTGAAAATAAACCTACTTACTCTAGGTGTCTAGAGATGGATGAAGAGACAAAAATCATGAGATTGTCCTTACAGAATATTTACTTCTGTTTTATATAGATTAATGGTGTGCCACAGATAAAGCTGCACATTATAGCTTTTACTTCACGTTCCTATACTGATTAACAACTGAATATATATTAACAATCAAAAGAATTTCCCACAGGTTTGAAAGCCCCAGTCATATCTCTCCAGACTTTGTAGATATGAAAAAACAGATCTAAGCATACTGACTATGAATTCATCCTGAATAAAGGATAGTGTCGCACCAACACCATCTCAGCTTGTGTGTTTTAGAGAAGGCTGTAGAACTGTTGAGGTTTGTATCTCTGCCCAGCATTGAAGAACAACAGCCTGCAGATAGCAGAACAGAAGTTTTTCACAAAGAAGCATGATGGTATGCCGGATTGCTACACCCACTTCATCTGCAGAAGCTCTGCTTTACCTTTCTGTAAATAAATAAATAAATAAATTTGTCTTTTCATGGGCATTTATTGAACATATTCTGACTGCTCACAAAGTTGACTGCAATGTAAAAGTGAATTCTAGCTCATCTGTGGGTTTACAGTGATTTGTCAGCTTAGCTTCGTGCCATAGAAAACGATAGCACTGACAGAAAAGCTTTCATGGAAAATAGTGTAAGAAATAGAAGCCTCAATAAAAGCATTTAACACAGAATTCTGCAGTGCTTGTTTTGTCATCCTAAAGATTATTTATCATTGTCTATAAACTGTTGATAATTTTTGTACTGGAACACTTCTTCATTACATATCTACTACTTCCTTGATCACTGTCCACCAGAGCATTACATTATGTCATTATTCAGATCTATGTTTCATCCTCATTTACATCCCTTAAAACCAAAGATTTAAAGATATTCAGGCAGTACTGTGCATGATAAATGAAATGATTAAAGCATGTACACATGCATATAAACACATGCTTATATTAAGCCATGTGCACATGCACATGCATACATATGCAGTGCCACACTACCATTCTAGATGCTTTCTCAGAGGCATAATCAATTTACTGCAAAGGTAAATAGCCACACTAAGATTTCCGTTTCTCCTTTTTTTTTTTTTTTTTTTTCCCTTTTTTTCTTTCCCATTACTGCTCAATGTGGATTTATTTTTATTATTAATTTGGTCATTGAATATCAAGCTAATCATAATTTTTACAATTAGGAATTGCAAAATTTTCAATCTCCTATATTATACTTTACTTTCTACTCAGCATACAAGAGACAATTGATTAGGAAGAGGAGGGAGTTAAATTATAACTGTCAAAATTTTATCAGTTTACAGTATGATTATTGCTTGGAATTGTCCTTAGTAACATCCTATTGGATTCCTGCTCATTGCTGTTGGGCATAAAAATGTGTCATGGCTGGTTACATCTCTGTCACCTGGGTCTTGTAACTATTCTAGTCAAATTTAAAAACCTCTATCTTCACTATATTTGCTGAATGACCCAACCAATGCAGAGGGGATGAATAAGAATGAATGGTTTCAGTCAAGGTTCTTGAAGATGGTCTTCCACTGCAACCACTAGGTAGAAGTTCATTAGAGCCATCTGAAATGTGAGCAGATCAGTCTCAGCTGGAGGTTAGCCATCCATCTTGCAGGCAACCCAAGGCTTGTCCACCTTACACAAGAATTGATCTCTACAGGTCCACAGTACATTCTCCAACTCCCATCATCTGTCCTCATCCTTTCAGTACAGGAATTTAGACTACCATCTCCTAGACATCTGATGAGTGCTTTAATAATCTTGTGATATTACCAACCTCTATCTGATGTTATGAATGCCTGTCTATATGGACAAAGAAACAAATAAATCTAACTAGGACAAATGAAAAAATAACAGAATTCTGGATAGTTCTCTGGTGACAGAGGTCATCAAGGACAAGGAAGACCGAAGGGAAATGCCTTGATGGGAATCAAGACAAACAAGTAATTAAAACTATCCTGGGGTAATACCCCAAAGTAACCTACCTACTAGGCTATATATATATATATATATATATATGTATATTTTTTTTCCTGGGATGAAAATGCAAGCACCCTGTTAAAGTTTCTGACTGAAAAATTTAACCATAAAATTGTTAGAAAGCTTCTGTTGGTAGACATTTTAATAATAATAATAAATAATAAAACAGGATGCATATGTTATTCTTGGATGCCAGGCTGGGGACAATGAAGGGAGGCAAAACACAATGTAACTTTATTTATTTATTAACTTTTAATTGGAGTTAGCTTGTAATTTAAAAACAGAAAACTCAAAAGATGTAAATTTAAAGCAAGAGTCACAGAAATCCAGTTTACAGGGTTCCAGGTAGTATTTTATAATAAGTTTTACAATAATTTTTTTTTTTTTTTTTTTCAATAAGAGAATTATATAAAATTTTGGTCCTGGTATTACATGTGTTACTTATCTCATAATTTTTTTCTGCTGCAGTCTTTTGCCCTTTTGTAAAGAGCAGTTTTAGCCTTTCCATAGAATATTTTCTAAGGGAAGGTCAGATCTGAGAGGCTACTAATGGATTAGCCTTTGGATCTTTTTTCCTTGGCTTACATGCATTCAAGCTGCTAGAAGATTTTCTAAAATGGCAAGCGCAAAAGAGACTTAGTGAACATGGAACATCTATTATTTTGAAAGGGGACACCACAGGAGGTTCAACAGCTTTTTACTTAAAAATTACAAAATGTTTAATTTATGGAATTTTGAGAAAAACTAACGTTAAGTACCCATACTACATATACATATTTTTAAACTTATCAGAGATACCAAATTGTGTGATAATGAGAGCATATTACATGCGTCATCAAAGCACGTACACTCTGAAGGAGGCATAATTAGTCATTTCTGATGACTGGCTAAACACTATAAATACCACTTCATTGTCAATCAGGGGTCATGCCATGAAGTTGTTAAAGAACAAATAAATCCTATAAAGAGGATGAGCTTGACTTGAAAGCTTGTCCCATAGAAATAATCACTATCCAAATAGTTCTCTACCTTTTTAACCCTAGTCAAAGATCCTGTCAATTGAGCAAACTAAATTACCCTCCCTCATGCATAGCAAAACATTAACACCTTTTCAGATGTCCCCCCACCAGCACCAAGAAGTGCTTCAAATAATTAAGCTTTCTGTACCCTGACTGAAGTTCTAATTTGCAAAAATCGATGCACTCATAATCCAGAATGATCAAACAATATTACAATTTATGAAATAGTTTTAGTATACTGTATATATTTACATAGCATATATTTAGTATATTCAACTAGCTGATCTTACAAGATATGAGATAGTATCCCCCAGTTTGGGGGATTAAAGATGAGTTTAAATCTTAGTTAAATAATAGAATAGGTCCTCTGTTCATTATGTCATTATTGAGTAGTTGTCAGCTCTCAAAACATAATTTTATAATACTCTTGTGGCTTCCAAACATGCTACATTTTCATCCTTATCACCACATTAAATCACATTGCCAATAATGTCTTTGGGACAAATTTGAATTCTTCAGGCTTGAATTTAATTACATTATGTAAACTAGAAAATGTCTTCAATGTGCTTTGAAAGAATATCTTATCTTGGCAATTGTTAATTCTGCTTTGCTTAAAATATTTGCATGTTGATAACTTCATTCTGCTGCATATAGAATTTATTGATCTTTCTGAAGAATCTATTTTCAATACAGTGCATTGTATTTGTTTTGCCTCAGCCCTTGACTGGAGTGTATTCTTACACAGCATTTAAGAAAAAAAAAAAAAAAAAAAAAAAAAAAAAAGGTTTTCGAGAGCATCAATACTTTGTTTTATAACAACTACAGAACAGGCAAATGCATCCCTATGCTTCCACCCCCCACCCCCACCCCCCCAAAGACACAGTACTTTAACACACACTCCTGGAATGTAACAACATTAAATTTTTTTTAAACAGAAATTACTTGTATAGTATGTTATCTGTATTTTTTTTTTCCTCATTCTGCATTATGATTAATTCTTTTACTACTTCATTTGACACACTCAGTGTGTGTATATGTACTTTAAATATATTTTCTGGAGCCCTTTTTCCTTTGTCCCTCATCCCATGTTTTCTCTGCTCTTCCAAATCATCTACTGAACCACCACTACATCCCCCTCATTCTCCCTTCCCTCTTACACTCATGGAACTAATAACCACATTCTGATTCAGACACAATCAAAGGATTTTTTCTTTCATATTTATTTCACAGGACAAATGTAAATGTGGAAGCATTTTACAGTCAATCAAGCCAAGCCTGCCTTCCACCTGCACTTGAATGAAGCTCTTGAAATGCATGAAAGACCAGTTTTAATTAGGAGGATCATAAGCAAACATTACATACATTTTCATCATCTACCTAATGAAAAATATATATGTCTAACAAAAGCATGCAGATTTTCACTGTTTCTAATTCATAAGCTCTAGGAAACAAGATCAGTATGTGGAAACTCTCACTCCACAGCTTGATAGTAGCAAATGAGTAAGACAATTTTTCCAGCATGTAGTATCCATGGCCAACCCTTCTATAAACACCCATAGAGTCTAAGCAAAAACACTGCCATGAGAAGTCTTTTTTAATAACACCACTACTATCGAGGTCTATCTCAAAAGTGTATTATTGCAAGTAATAGCATCCTGCTAATATCTTAGCTATTTTTCTAAAGATAATAAATCTTCAATACCTAAACTAGATCTTCCTATCAGACCCACTGGAAGGGTGGATCTCAGATAAACAACAGAAATGAAGGATTATTGCAGCAACTGTGGAAATTTTGATCAGCTAGATGTCCCTATACTGTAAATAGTGTTCAGCTGCACACCACATCTGCTCTGGCACAAGAGTGTCCAAAAAGGGATATGGGCTTGGCCAAAAAGGGCACTTTTTTTTTTTTTTTTTTTTTTTTTTTACACAATTTGGGATTCTGGTACATTTCCAGCAGTTGAAGTACAGGCCAGACAGTTTTGGAAGGTTTCTCAGACATGGAGCATACAGATGAGCAAACGCATATCTGTATGTTTATAAACAGACCTTTTTGCAAATATTGAAATTCAATATTCTGTATGTACTTGGGATTTTAGTTCTTTAATTAAGTGCTTGTTAATTTAAGAAAAAAAAAAAATCCCTTTTCTACGTTTCAATCAATTTAAAGGAAAAATGGATCTGTTACCTCTGAATTTGCTTTCCAGATCATAAAGATAATTAATGCAAAACAATCTCTCCAAAAAAAAAAAAAAAAGTCATAAAGATAAGTAATGCAAAACAATCTCTCAAAGTTTTTTTTTTTTTTTTTTTTTTTAATGTTTTGGACTTATAAGGTACATAAAAATCTGTGTGATTCTATGGTTGCTACATTAGGTCATCTTACATTATGCATCTTATATGCAACTTGAACTACTATTTGAAAAAGAAGAATTTCAGTTACTGTCAGAATACAGTAAACAAATATGGTACAGGCTGTCTTGGGCAACTGTCTGTCTAAAATTGTTCCCAACAAAAAGCAGGAGTATATCATTTTGAGACTACACAACATATAAATGTACATAAAGGCATGAAAAATTCTAGCTCCACTTTTTTTAGAATTTTGACCACTTGATTTTGTTAATAGTGACGAAAAAATGTCCAAAGAGCTGGGCAACTCTTTTTCTACCTAGATAGCTGTCATCTAAATAACTGCAAAGTTCTTAAGCAGAATTGGGCTTGATTCTTATTTGTAACTGTACTAAGAGGGAGACTGATGCCAAACATAACATGACATGCAACATGTTAGTTATGTGTTTCTCTTGAATACTTAACATATTTGGAGACTAGTCACAGCACTGAGTTAGATTTTCAGCTATGACCAGACTTCCTGTAAGTGTGGTTTGAATAACTTCAGTAAAATATTCTGTATAAATTTGGATCAGACAGAAAACCCTCGGAAGAATATCTGCTACCTCTGTTGAATCATCTCACTTCAGGTACTACAAACTCACTGTCACAGTGGCGACTCTGGCTGACACATGGACTGCATTAGCTATGATGAGGATAAGAGAAGATAAGTGTCTGACAAACTTCTTTGATCTAACAGGAAATCCTCCAGAAGGGTTGGGGGGTGAAGGAGTTGCCAGACTTCAGTATTACTGTATGAGGATTTTGTTCCATTATTCAATGTCACCAATAAAACAACAGTCCTTAAAACAGATAGACACAGTGGTTGACACTGTGTGTGGCTTTCTTACAAAGAAGTGTAATAGTTTTATTTACCTGAAGTATACCTTGCATATGAACACAGGAAAGGCTATACCTGCAGGTTTGTGAATCCATGTAATATGGACCCAGAAGGTACATTAGAACACGAATGACTAAGGCTGGGCACTGATAACATCTGCATCTGAGCTAGCCATCTAGACTTCCCTTATAGCCAATAGAGACAACAGGTATTTCAACCTAGAGCAGATTTTAAAACATTCCTTGGAAGTAACTAGCTTGGTTTTGTTTCCTCCCACACTAAAGAAAGACTAAACAATTGGGTAGAATATGCTTCTGAAAGCAGAAGCCCAGGACTACTTACAAACCATCTCAATACTCCTGTAAATATTGGACCACTGCATGAAAATCACCCTCGAGGCCAAACTTACATGAACAAAGCCTTCACTTAAACTTGCTCAAATGCAAAAGTTACCCCAAATGCCAGTGTATTTCTTTTGTCTACCCTCTCTAGCTATCTCTGTTAGACAAATATTTTTGCTATCTATTCTCCACCTAAAGGGAAACAAAAAATGCAAAGATCATCCATTTCTCAAGTATTTCCCTGTCCGTATACCTAAAAGTTCTATAAAAAATGTACAATGAGCTGCTCAATTTTAGAATGCTTCCAATGGTGAAGAGAGAAATAATGAACCTGCTGTCCTTTTAAGTTGCCTAGAGAATGCCTTAGAAGCCATTGCTTGTTTTCTGTCTGTCAGAACTTCTCTCCAAGAACACAGTATTAAAAAAATATTTAAATATTTATATTTTTATTAAAAATATATAAATAAAGAAGAGAATGGAACAAAAGCTACAGTTATCAAAAGTAACTGCTCAAAGAATTCAGTAAGGCTCATATAGATCACTTTTATCTTAATTCTCTACAAACACAGTTGATTAAATTGAGCTTGATATAGTAGTACATATATCAAATCACCACAAAACTGATGTTCGTACTAGAAAGTCCCTTGCGGGAAAAGTATAGAAAAGTTTACAGTGATAATCCATGTAATATAAGTCCAAATGCAGTATACTTGAAAGTGAGCAGTGAAATCACTAATTGCAAGGCATGTCTGTTTAGACATGACGTCTGAGTGAGATTAACATTTATCTCTCTTCTGCATTTGTGCAGAACATGGGGAGCCAACTGAGCAATCCACAGACCTGCCTCACAATGGGATTCAGACAAAGAAAACACAACAACACACAAAACACTTTAATATTATTTTGGAATAGGCAAAGAAGAAAATTTATTAAATGCAAGCACATGAGACAGTCTCCAGAAAACAGATTTATAGTAATTACTACCTCTACTGGCACCTTCTTGCCTTTTACACTTTGAAACACTTCTTCATACTTTATAGGATAAGGTCATGAACAAGAAAACGTTTGTCATCCTAAAGGCTTTCCTCAATTTCCATGATAAAATAATTTCTCTTATTGCAAAGCAATGGACTTTAGTTCTCAAATTATGCTCTGTTAACATGAATCATACTTCAAAAGTGCTTTCTTATTTCCCCCCTTTTCACATCAGTAACCATTCTTCCTTCAACTATTTCATTTATATGAAATTTTTGTTTTGTTTTGATTTGGGGGAAAAACATTAACCGCAAATGCCGAGGCCAAGCAAGTGAAATATCACACAGGAAAAATGAACAGCCTTTTTCTGTTACACATACTTCCTATTGCAAGACTGTAGGATGCAGTCAGGACTGCACTGGTCATTCACTCCTATTGGGGATATTTTTTTTTTTCTGGACTTTATCCTTCTGCCTGATGGAAGGTGTCTCCTAGGAGAAGTGTTTCATAAAATACTTAGCATACATAAATTACACTCAGGTAGAAAAATGTTAGACTTATTCTAGGAGGCAAAACAGGAAATGTAAAATTTCCTGTTTTGACTTCCCAGTCCTAGTGCAACAGTAATGCTGATGTTACATCCCATTTCACGGTGCTGGATGCACTCCCTGAAAACATATTGATTTTAAATTGGCAGAGACTAAGTGATTAATACAGTATTGATTGCAAAGAAGTCTGCCTGTAGAGATTTGCCAAACCATTGGTTGCCATTCCTTGTCAACAATCAGCTTTTAAATTAGTTTGTTGCCTCACACACATAAGCTACCTCAAATAAGATTTAATGTACATTCTTCAGATGGAACAAGCTACTAAGGAATATAATATTTAGCTATCTAAAGAAATTTTTCCCTATTATGGAATTTGGAGTATATGATCACTTGATTTTTCCTACATGACTGCACATTGTGAGTTCATTAGCTTTTATTCTTACTTCTAATTCATAAAACTATACAAGAATTGAATATAAACACAGTTTTGGTATAACTCTCTAAGCCACCTGTAACCCATCTTTAATTTATGAATCACCTTTGTATTCCCACAAGATGATGTTGAACCAGACTATGAAAAGACATTTTATAGCAGCTTTAGAAATGCATTTTTTAACCATGTGATAACAATTAAAGAGTATAATATAAAGTTATTGCTGTATTATGAGCCACAGCCATTTCTGGCAACTGCTCTGCTGCTGCTTATATGCAACCATAATTAGTTTTAAACATGCTCTTTCTTTGGAAGGAAATGGTCAAAATGGTCTAGAAAAAGGATTAGATCAAACACTTTTTGAACTTCACTTCCCACTTTGAGCCACCATGAAAGCCCCAGCCACATTTAAAGCCCTAATCCAAGAAGCATCATCTTTTACCCTGATGACGGTTAGATTTGGATTTAAAGATTTTCTGAGCCATTTACTCTACCTGTAGGAAGCTAAAGCCATTCCTGAAAAAAATTGATTGACATGCATAGACTGAAAATATAGATTGCCGGAAAGTTTTACAGAATACATTTTTTGCCCCTGGCAGACATTATAGACCTCACGACAGACTTATCAGTATTACCTGACTAATTTAGTTGGAAATGTATGTTTTTGTAAATGTGCTTATCAATCTGGCATAAGAATATTATCTCATAGAACAATTGTGGTATTAACAGCTAGCAGCTCTTCAGAGTATTTTTTTTTAGTACCACTTTTTTTTTTTTATGTAATGATTGAAAAATAAGTATTACTCATAGTCCAAATTTCTCAACTATAAAATTGCCACTAATTCCTCTTGGATCAATTTTCTAGAGAATGAAAATTATTTTCAACATTTTCTCCAGTTGCTGTTTCCTATCTGATACACTAACAGTAATTAATATAAAATTTTAAGAAAAAAAAAAAAAGTAGATCTGTAACAAAGTTAATAGTGGATTTCTTAATGCGTAAATCAGCCATATTCAAGCATTTCCTTGTGAAGTCACTAATAAACAATGTTGCTGATGATGTGTTAATATCAGACAGCATAGAAAAATATTAATTTCTATATGGCATGTGATGAGTTTCTTTGGAGAATAGAAAGATGAATTTAAACTCATGTGAAATAGTAAAGTGCAGAGCATCTGCTAGATGGCTCCTACGGTTGATACCTGTTGGTGAAACCTAGGTGAATTCTAACAAATTAAGGTAAGCCTCTGTTTCTTTATGACAGTTTCTTTTTTTTTTTTTTTTTTTAATATATATATATATCTTACTCTATTGGTTTTCATCTCCAACACCATTACACTTTTACACACGTATACATATACACAGATGTACATAGATGTGAGCAAGTGAAAATTGTCTCTAGCATGAAGGTAACACATTGTGGGCTGACCACTTTTGTTATCCATTAAAGTAACTTGACTAACCTCCCACTGGTGGTGCATTAGAATATGAATCAGAAGTCTTACTTCAAAAAACAGCATCTACCCATTAGACACATTTTAAGGCTTTACTATGAAAGTCTGTACCAGAAGCCTTAAAATCAGACGACCACTTTCAGGCAGAATCAAGCTAATCTAGTACACTAGTGAGAGAGAGAGGAAAAAAAAAAAAAAAAAAAAAAAAAAAAAAAAAAAAAAAAAAAAAAAACTTTAAAATTCCTCCTATTGTGCAATAGCAGTGTTCTGGAACAGTACAACAGTACTGCACTAGAAGTGACAGAATAATAAGGCTATTTATATCTTCAGTGCTGGATAACTCATAAAACTAAGTTACATCTAAGTAATTTGGGGGGCATTAAAGCTTTTCAGTGTCTACAGAATAAAAGTATGCTAATGAACTAAACAATTTTTTGTATGTATAAATGAACGTTATCTTTCAAACCAGAACCAAATTCCCTAGCTAAATCGCCGAATATAATTTCCTGAGCTTGTGTGAAGTACTCCTTTATGTATGATTATTATTTTAGTAGCTCTGCTAAAAAAGTAAATCTCCTACATTCATTAAAAACTAATAGTTGCTTTTTAAGCACATTAGTGCAAATATATTTATCCCTATCACAAGCAATCAGGCTATGCTTTGCTGACTTTCATTATCAGAAAATAGTCTCATTTGTCTTTTTTTTTTTTTTTCCAGATGAAGTTTTGTTTACTTAGTTATATTTTTAAAATTAAAGCTAAGAGCAACTGTAAAAATATAAATTAAACTCCATGTACTGCTATATATGAATCTACAATAAGCAAAGCTTAAACCAAGTTTTGCATTTTCTTTTTCTTTTGAAAGCAATGAAGAGTTTTTCCTTATCCACATAGCTTATTGACCAAATATTCATAGGATACAATAAATAAATATTATTTTTTCCAATGTGTGGACAAATTTCATCTTCTACCTTTTCAAGCTACTTGATATTTAGCAATAGGCTCCAAAAAAACAATACCTCAACACTTCAAGAACATGGGGAATGGGCTTAATACACCTCTATGAAACAGGAAAATAAAGCACAGAGAGAATAATAAAGAGAGCTCTTCAAGAAATACAGAGTTTTTAATACCCTAGTTTAATGCCCTCAAGTATGTTATCAAATCAGGCAAAAATATACTAACCAATCTATCTAAAACTTTGCTGGCAGTCAGAAATAAGCCTCTAAAACACACAAAGAGCACTTTATCCTCCACTACAGAAGACATTATACATATGAACAGTGAGAAAAGACATAATGTAAATGAATTGCTAAAAGAGTCTACATATATGAAAGATTCAGCTTGAAGAAAAATAGGTATTTGGATATTTTGTCAGACAACATATCCAGAAAGTTGTTGCTGTGATTGCTTGAGTTGCCTTTGAAACTGCTTCATTCCAAACATCAAGGAGGGTTTTTTTGTTTGTTTGTTTAGATATTATTATCATGTATGAAAACTGGAAGTCAGTGATTTTCTTGCAATTAAAAGACACTAAGCAAGGTGGTTAATAGCATCAGAATATGTACCCACAGCATTCAGCAGTGTTTCATATGAATGTATATGCATGCAATGGAAGGAAATCCTAAAATTAATGAAAGTTATGGAGCTGAAACATCACAGTTAGTGGCAAGTTTGATGCCTAGATTATTCATATTCTGCACGATCTCTATGAAAAGCTATGGACACTGTAGAGACCGTAAAATTAAGAGAGCTGTTGTACAATCAATACTCGTATTTATTTCAGAAGACTGATAGCAGTCCTGGAAAGCTAACAAGGGGGAAGCCAGAGGAATGGGCTAATGAGTTGCAATAATAATCTGAGAGAAGTCAGTAAAAGGAAAAGCTTTGCATCTCCCATCAGCAGCATTAGACAGCTTACAAGTGCCAAAAGATGAGAGAAGGCAGACTCCCATCCTAGATGAAAGGAGAAAGAATTCTCACCAGGCCCACTGCTTGGACCAGCCTGGAACAAGGCATGCACCTCTCTCACACAACCAGCTTCAGTCTCCCAGTGTGAAACCTAGCACCCAGCAAAGGGGAGTCTACCAGCCAAATCACCCACTTTGGTTTGCAGCCATGATTTGCCTCAACAATCTGAAGCAACAGAAAGGATATTACTTTAGCTCAGATAAATCCAAGGGCTACACTGATTGTTTCACTTTTATTTTTTTTTATTTTTTTTTCAAAAATGTAAACTTCCACTTTGCTTGAATTCATGGTATTTTTTTAAACCTATAAAACCTGTTTAGCATGAAAAATGAATGTTGTTCAGATGACAAACTCTGTGTTCAAGATAACGTTCTAGCCATGCTGTGTTTTGACTTTACCTCTAGCTTTGATTATTTCTGAAAGAAACTACTAGGATTGTAGGCATGATGAAAGGGACTTGACTTTCCCCCACATTTTCAGGTTTGCAGCTGGTCACTTCACAGAGGAGGAACTGCTAGGTCCAGACAATAGTGCTGAGAAGCTCAGGCCACATCTCAAGTACTGTGTTCAGTTCTGGTTAGTTAGAAATGGTTTAGGTTAGAAATTAGGAGACATTTCTTCTCAGAAAGAGAAGTCATGCATTGGAACGGGTTGCCCCAGGGAAGTGGTGGCATCACTATCCCTCAGAGTGTTTAGGGAAAGGTTGGACCTGGTGCATAGGGACATGGTTGGGTGACATTGGTAGTAAGGTAATGGTTGGACCAGATGATCTTGAAGGTATTTTCCAACCTTAATGATTCAATAGATCAAGTTCTTGTTTATTTAATTCCCATCTTCACAAAAGGACAAGGTACATTTAAGGCCCGTTACTACTCAGTATTTGCAGATCTGCTAATCCTGTTTGTATGAGCACGTTTTTGTGTTTGACACATTCAGTCAACTAACATGACAACCACCTGGTTTGAGATTCATTTAGGTTAATCTTAGGAATGCAGAGTTTTAAACATGCATTTTCTAATGTTAGCAGGAGATAGTATTTCAACAGAATACTCAAAGAATCCCTGTGGCTTAAGCTACCACTAAGTAGATTGAAGGAAGGAAGAAATCAGAAGTCAACAAGCAGATATCAAAGGAAGAAATTCTTTACTTCCTTGTGAGTTCTTACTTAACACAAATTCTTACTTCCTGGTGAGGCACTGACACAGGCTGCCCAGAGAAGCTGTGGATGCCCCATCCCCGAAAGTGTTCAAGGCCAGGCTTGATGTGGCTTTGGGCAACCTGCTCTGGTGGGAGGTGTCCCTGCCCATGGCAGGGCATTGGAATGGGATCATCTTTAAGGTCCCTTCCAATCCAAACCATTATATGATTCCATGATATAATAGAAAGTCTTATATAAACTACTGCCTATACTAACCAGTGAAAATACTTTTTTAATTATTATTTTGAATTTAGGCCATAAAATATCTGTCAGTGTGCTTGGCCTGGGACACCGACAGTTAATTATGTACCAAAAGATGCCTACAGCTTTCCATTTGATTGTTCCTCTTCCCTTGTCTCCTGCCTTTATACATCTATGCAATTTTTGCTAACGTTAAAAATAGAAAATAAGATCTACCTATATTTGGCATGTTATAAGCAAACAGTAACTTGTTTTCCTTTATCATATTATCAGCTATTAGTAGCAGCAGCATCTATACCAAAGGACCACTAAAATATCAAGGACATTTTAAGGAGCAATGGAAGTCAATTTAAAGAGAATGAAAAATACTTTAATACTCTCAAAAGTACGCTGTGTCCCCGAGCCTATTTTAACTGAGAAAAACAGGAAGGCACCCACCAGTCTAAATGGGAATAGGACAGGACCCCAGGGAAGATTCTAATTCAATGTTAGTTATACTGAAACAACATGAAGTCTTTCGTTTCTGTAATAAAATATACATAATATATGTTTTTAAATAGTATTAAATATCACGTGCTGAAAATAAGAAACCAAGCAAAGGTTATTAATGCAAAAGTGGATGGACTTGTATCTCAAAATGTAGCCACAGAAAGTCTCTACTCCCAACAGTGACCCAGCCCAATGACATCTTTTTCCACCTACATTTGGCAACCACATTACAGTTGCACAAAGAACTTGAAGAGCTCACTGGACTTGAATTATGCTAAACCAGGAATCTGGAAAAAAAAGTACCTTCATTATCCCATTTTCAAGTTCCAGGTAAAATAATATTTGAAACACAGCTAGTATAACTACTGAATAATTATTTAGACTGTGTCTTCATGGAAACCCTGCAAGAAATCTGAAGTCATCATTTGTAAACACCCAAGATTTCCATTACAAATCCTGTGATAAGGATTTATTTGGTTGACATAACATTTAAAACAAATGGGCAACATTAAAAAGCCAATAGTTTCTTAACTTATAATCCTGCTCAGATATGCATCCTCATCCATTCTCAGGCTTTACTACTCCTAGGACAGCAGTTAATCCAATATTTCCATTAACACTGCACTCAAAAATTGTTTATTCCTAAAATGAGGTGGCATTACTATATTATTGTTTTCTCCTACATCTTCCCATCCACCACCATATAGCAATCAACATGGCATTGATAGCAGCTCTTAGTTGTAATATATTTATTTATTAAGAAGTGGTTCAGGTCTGTGATAAAGCCATTCTCTGACATAGGTATCTTGTTTAAAATTAATAATAATAATCACACATTTACAAGTACTTTTGACATAAAATACTATAGAACATTTCTTTGAAAAGCCATATTTATACCATAGACTCTCTTAAAATAAATGTAAAAAGGTAAAGACTTGTATAATTTTAAAACCTTATCCCTTTCTAATATTTTTCTTCAGAAGAAATGATCGTATTTCTAGAGCATAATGATTTATTTCATTTGTTAGGATTAAGAGTTTATTTCTCAGAACATATTACTTCTGAATAACAGAAACAATTTCAGAACGACAAGAAAATTTACAAATTTGTATCAACACTGAAAATACCTTTGACATCAAAATACATTTCTATTCTTTTGACTTAAAAAAAAAAAAAAATCTGACACTTTCTAACAAAATATTTAGCCTTTTCTACTAAGAAACAAGTAGAAAGGCTTTCCAAGGATTTTAAAGACTATTTTTCTAAGTTAACTTTCTAAGCCTATCACAATTTTCAGTTTTATTTAATTAAATTAAAAAAAAAAAAAATCCTTAAAGGAAACAATATGCACCAGTTTTGTTGTATTTTCTTAGGTCCATAGCTTTTATGACTGAGGACTGGGGCTTTTGTTCTGAAATGGAACCAGTAAAATGTTGACACTGTTATTAAAATGATACTCATTATGAGGAAAGGTATGCTTATTATCCATGCTTGTAAAAGTATGAAATGCCACAAAATTTAAGTAAAATGCAGACCACCAAATTTTAGAGAACAGACATTTAACCTCTGCTGGAAATATTTTACATTTCCTGCTTTATGGTGGTGATTTTGTCAACTCTTCTCCAACTAATGCAAAGCTTAAGCAGAGATCCACACTACAGGATTTGCAGAATCAGGAACCACTAGAAATTCCACATACTATTACAGGAACTGAATGCAGGAGCCAAGGAGGCACAGCCTGAAGGCTCCCCCTGTTTCCACAGTTCTCAGCATTCTGGAATGGTTCCTTAGGAAATCTAATGCCAAGTATAAATCCTACCAAAAGTCAACTCATAGGATTTTTAAGACATTTGAAATCTGAATCTCAGTTGATCTGCTGGAACCCCTCACTAAATAACAAGGAATAATCTATACTAGAAGTTCAAGACTATGCTATCTAGAATAGAGAATAAGCCTTTTAAATAATGAGTGTTAGCTGTGAATCCTTCTCCTATGAGTCTTCCAGATCACCTAATGAAAATTGAAGCACAGACAGCAATGCAATGTTTTGAAGATTCAATTACCAATTCTATACAGAATTTGATTCATTACCATTCCTGACACTGTTTCCTATTGTTGTGGTTCCAAATTTATGAGAAACAGCTTTGGTTTTTCTCTAAATGGATAAAAAGTGGTAGGCTTCCTGTCACTTAAAAAGCATACAAAGTCGATGTTTAAGCAGCAGACACTTTCAAATAAATAATGCAAAGCACTTGAAGCTACCAGTATAGTTGGCAGAGAGAACTTGCTGTTTATATATCCTGGCTTGTCTCAGAGAATATATTAGACTTCATATGCAGTATACTGCAAATAAAGTAAACAAGACATTACAGTCATATCCCATGAAAGTTATTTTTTATGGAAATAAACATAATATTTTTGCAATCTTCATCGTTTTGGTAGTTATGCCCTATACCTCATTTGACAACGAATGGAAGTTAGTTTTGAATTGGTTAAGCTTATATCAATGATTAGCTAAGGTGATATCACTGCCTCTTTTAAGATTGCTCTCTAAGCTAAATCACAAGATCTCTCTAAATTGAACCAAAGCCTAGTATAAACAACACTTTTATTATAAAAATGTTGTTGAAGCTGCTTTGAGGTATCGCAATGATTGCCAGGAGAGGTTTAGTCACTTTTGAGAAAACACAGCAGACTGTGTTTGCATAGTACTTCACATGCTTCTTGCCAGAGAGGCAGATAGTACAATCAGTATGGAAACCCCACGCTCTTATCTTGGTGCTTGCAAATACTATTTTTAAACTATTTATATTTTAACTACTGTTTAAAAAAAAAAAAAAAAAAAAAAAAAAAAAAACTATCACATACATTTGTGCCTTCAATAATGCATGTAAGATACAGATTGGTGATTCAAGCTGTTGTACATGATATCCTAAAATAAGGAGTATTATATTTTAATCATTTAAAAGTGATGAGTAAAAAAAACAGCATCAGAACACAAATGTTTTTGGCCTGCAGTCAATTCAAATTCATGTCACATTAATTTGTATCCAATTACATCCAATATGGTTTGCTCTTTCTTAACCTAAATGACTGAAATGTGGGAGTAAAAATAAAACCAGAAATAAGCATTGACTAGCCAAGCAACAATGGTGTGACAGAACACAACTGTAAGTATCACACAAATTAATCAAGATAAAAAATATATATGCACAGTAAAAGGTGACATAACATCCTGTTAATTGACAGGGAGGCATAACTTCTCATCTTCTCTAGACAATAGATAAATTTGGTTGAGCCAAAAAAGTTGTGCATGCAGAATAAGGCATTTAAATTCAGATGTCTTCCTCTGTGATTCAAAAATGACAAGGAATAATAATACATTTTCCTATAGTCATGTTTTCTTCCCACATTTATGAGACTTGTCCCTCTAGATGTAAGGGATCAGAGTTCCTCCATCATTTAATTAAATTAGGGAGGAACATGCCTGTACAGGAATGTAAACAGAGGAAGAGCAAGTGCATTGCCTACTGTAGTAGCTTTCCCAGTGTCTAACGGTGATTATGGCATGAATGTAACACCAGATGATCAAAGAATGGTTTGGGCTGGAAGGGACCTGAAAGACTATTTAATTCCAACCCCCCTGCCACAGGCCGGGACACCTTCCACTAGACCAGATTGCTCAAAGTCCCATCCAGTCTGGCCTCGAACACTTCCAGGGACTGGACATCCACAGCTTCTCTGGGCAACCTGTTCTAGTGCCTCACCACCCTTCAGAGAATTTCTTCCTAATATCTCATCTAAATCTACCATATTTAGTTTAAAGTCATTATTCTCTGTCCTATTACTACACCCCAGACAAAGAGACTTCCCCAGCTTTTCTGTAGGCCTCCTTTAGGTACTGTAAAGCTTCAATAACGTCTCCTTGGAGCCTTCACTTCTCCAGGTGGAACAACCCCAGCTCCCTCAGACTGTCTTCATCGGTGAGGTGCACAAGCTCTTTGAACTTCCTCATGGCCCTCCTCTGAACTCACTGCAATAGGTCCATGTCCTTATTGTGTCAGGGCCCCAGAGCTGAACATAGTGCTCCAGGTGGGGTCACAGGAATGGAGCAGAGGGGGAGAATCCCCTCCCTCAGCCTGCTGGCCACACTTCTTTTGCTGAAGCAGTTGGCTTTCAGGGCTGAAAGCACACAGTGCCAGCTCATGTTCAAGCTTCTCGTCAACCAAAGCCCCCATACACTTCTCCTTGGAGCTGCTCAAAAATGATCAGAACAGCCACTTCACACCACCAGGGCACTGCTTCTAGGAAGGACATTGTAGTCCCGACAGTATTAAGTGAGAGTAGTAAGAATTAATGCAAAACCTATGCCATGGTTTTCCTAAAGAAAAAAATCATTTTCACTTTTCTGATGTTCATAATATAGTTGAAGGAGGTAACTTATTACTCCTCCGTAAGTGCAGCTGGGATGGAAAAAGAACATGAAGACTAACCTATCCAAATCTATTTTCTGTGAAGCTTTAGCGTGCTTCTGCCCTAAGTAGCTATCTATTCTAAGTAACCTTTACCAAGATGGTCAGACAGATCAAGTCAAAGGCATATTGTCATACAAGGACATCTCAACAGAAACTACCACAATTCTGCATAGAAATCCTTTACCTTCACTGTCTCTCTATGTGGGAGTACTGAAAGGAGCAAAATTCACTTAGGTTTGAATTGAGAAGAACACCTGAAACATGTTTCAACTTCTTAACTCCCATTGATGGTGACAGGACATCAATTTCAGTGAGAAGCAGTATGAAAAACCAATGAAACTATGATAAAGTGGACTATAGTCAATGTAAATTACTTTTTGATGACAGGTGACAATTCACATTTTTGCAGCAAGGGAATGATCCCATTTCTTATTGAGATTTAGGCTGCTACCCACTTTTGTCAAGGTGAGACCACATGCTAAAGGTTACTACCTCACTCCTGAAAACTCTGGATGTGGTCTTGGGCAACCTGCTCTAGGAAGGTGTACGTGAGCAGGGCAGTTGGGTCAGATGACCTCCAGCTGTCCCTTCGAATCTCAACTATTCTGTGATTCTGTAAACTCATTCAATTTTATCCCACGTTAACATCAGTACCTCATCCAGATTCAACACAAGATGGAATGCCTTTCATAATAGAGAAAAACTAATACACATAATAAGTATGTACAGTCTTCATCCTTGGAGATTTGGAAGGACTGGATAAAGCCCTGAGCAACCTAGACAGATTTGACAGCTGACTCTGCTTTCAGACAGAAGTTGGACTACAGACCTCTTGAGACCTTCCAACCTAAAAATGTATAGAAGCTATAGATTTTTCCCCAAAGTCAATATCATCACCTCCTATATTATTTATCTTGAAATCGGAAAATAATTAAAAATGAACAAGGCAGATGTTCTTAGAAGTGAAATGAACCATTTTTAGATGAAACAGAATAATTAAGGCAGCTACAACTGCTCTTTCTACTCTTTGTTCTCATCAAGTCTTGTTTTAAATTATTGTAATTGCCTGTGGTAGCAAATGTATCCTAGTATGTGCATACAAGTCAGATCCTAGTCAAACTCCTCTGTATAGTAGATGAATATTCATCCTCACTGTATTTATGAAGCAACTATTCACAAATATTTGTTTGCCAAGGCATGTTTCAAAGTTTTTCCACCTACTGCAATTGTGAAATAATTCAGACAAGACTTGTTTGTATTTCACTTCTCATTAAGGCAATGGCAGGACCTGCCTCCATAGAGGAGCTATTGCAAAATACTGTTTTTCCCTTCAGCACCACTCTGTTGTGTATAACTCTTTTACTAACACTCTCCTCACACCCATAATGCCTATTTGCAACTTAATCTCTATCCACTTTTTAGAGCAGGCAAGCATCTTCAGAGTATGCCCCTGAATTTTCACAATGCTCTAATAATATCTAAGCTACCCAGGCACTCAATTCCCCAACTCTTTCTGACTCTGCCATGAGACCCTGAGAGCAAAATGTCACAATAGGTGCAGCCTCCCAAGTTAAACCTATTTCCCTCCTGCACCAAAGGTAAGGAGCCTCTCGGCACACCCAAGAATGCACACACCTCACTGTACTGCAAAGCCAACTCAGCCAGGTCTAAAGCACAGACAAAAGAGTAGGTGTTTAAACAAATAGAGCCAAGATGTAGCTCCTTCCAGTTCAGGCACAATGCTGTTGATTTACTGGGTCAACCTTGAAAACAACAAGTCAGGAAGCTCAACAAAGTGGTCCAGGCCCTAACAGGGTGTGAATATCTGAAAATTTTCTCCATAAAAAACTAATGATATTGCTATTCTTAGGGGGTCCAGTTTGGGGTAGGAAAGTCTTGGGATAGTTTCAATGGATATAACGTAAATGATCAGGCTAACTCCTTTAAGAAACCGTCAACCACACAGCATTTAGGATCTGTTCATAACTATACTCCCAGTTCTTTCATCCTTCCTTGTCAGAACCAATCATTTTGCATTCCTTGACACCTGTTAAATGTGTTCTGATTCTTTATGTAGTTTGGTTTAATCGTTATATAATTATAAGCCAGCTGAAATCACACAGAATCACACAGAATTTCTAGGTTGGAAGAGACCTCAAGATCATCGAGTCCAACCTCTAACCTAACACTAACAGTCCCCACTAAACCATATCCCTAAGCTCTACATCTAAACGTCTTTTGAAGACTTCCAGGGATGGTGACTCCACCACCTCCCTGGGCAGCCTGTTCCAATGCCTCACAACCCTTTCAGTAAAGAAGCTCTTCCTAACATCTAACCTAAAGCTCCCCTGGCGCAACTTTAGCCCATTCCCCCTCATCCTGTCACCAGGCACGTGGGAGAACAGGCCAACCCCCACCTCTCTACAGCCTCCTTTAAGGTATCTGTAGAGAGCGATAAGGTCGCCCCTGAGCCTCCTCTTCTCCAGGCTGAATAAGCCCAGCTCCTTCAGCCGCTCCTCGTAGGACTTGTTCTCCAGGCCCCTCACCAGCTTCGTAGTCCTTCTTTGGACCCGCTCAAGCACCTCGATGTCCTTCTTGTAGCGAGGGGCCCAAAACTGAACACAGTACTCGAGGTGCGGCCTCACCAGAGCCGAGTACAGGGGGACGATCACCTCCCTAGCCCTGCTGGTCACACTATTTCTGATACAAGCCAGGATGCCGTTGGCCTTCTTGGCCACCTGAGCACACTGCTGGCTCATATTCAGCCGACTGTCCACTATCACTCCCAGGTCCTTCTCCGCCTGGCAGCTCTCCAACCACTCATTTCCCAGCCTGTAGCTCTGCTTGGGGTTATTACGCCCCAGGTGCAGGACCCGGCACTTGGCCTTGTTAAACTTCATGCAGTTGACCCCAGCCCATCGGTGCAGCCTATCCAGATCCTCCTGCAGAGCCTTCCTACCCTCGAGCAGATCGACACACGCACCTAACTTGGTGTCATCTGCAAACTTACTGAGGGTGCACTCAATGCCCTCGTCCAGATCATTGATGAAGATGTTAAAGAGGACCGGCCCCAGCACCGAGCCCTGGGGGACGCCACTAGTGACTGGCCTCCAACTGGACTTGACTCCATTTACCACAACTCTCTGGGCCCGGCTATCCAGCCAGTTTCTAACCCAACGAAGCGTGCGCCAGTCCAAGCCAAGAGCAGCCAGTTTCTTGAGGAGAATGCTGTGGGAGACGGTGTCAAAAGCCTTGCTGAAGTCAAGGTAGACCACATCCACAGCCTTTCCCTCATCCACCCAGCGCGACACTTTGTCATAGAAGGAGATCAGGTTCGTCAAGCAGGACCTGCCTTCCATAAACCCATGCTGACTGGGCCTGATCGCCTGCTTGCCCTTCAAGTGCCACATGATGACTCCCAAGAGGATCTGCTCCATGAGCTTCCCTGGTACTGAGGTCAAACTGACAGGCCTGTAGTTCCCCGGGTCAGCCCTCCGGCCCTTCTTGTAGATGGGCGTCACATTCGCTAGCCGCCAGTCAGCTGGGACCTCCCCCGATAGCCAGGACTGCTGATAAATGATGGATAGTGGCTTGGCCAGCTCCTCTGCCAGTTCTCTCAGTACCCTTGGGTGGATCCCATCCGGCCCCATCGACTTGTGCACATCCAAGTGCCGTAGCAGGTCACCAACCAGTTCTTCGTGGATGGTGAGGGCCACATCCTGCTCCCCATCCCCTTCCACCAGCTCAGGGTACTGGGAATCCAGAGAACAACTGGTATTGCCGCTAAAGACTGAGACAAAGAAGGCATTGAGCACCTCCGCCTTTTCCTCATCTCTTGTAACAAAGTTTCCCCCTGCATCCAGTAAAGGATGGAGATTCTCCTTTGTCCTCCTTTTTGTGTTGATGTATTTATAAAAGCGTTTTTTGTTATCTTTAACGGCAGTAGCCAGATTGAGCTCCAGATGAGCTTTGGCCTTCCTAATTTTGTCCCTGCACAGCCTCGCTACATCCTTATAGTCCTCCCTAGTGGCCTGCCCACTTTTCCAAAGATTATAAACCCTCTTTTTTCTCCTAAGCTCAAGCCACAGTTCTCTGTTCAGCCAGGCTGGTCTTCTTCCCCGCTGGCTCATCTTTGGGCACATGGGAACAGACCGCTCCTGCACCATTAGGATTTGCCTCTTGAAGAGCGCCCAGCCTTCCTGGACCCCTCTGCCCTTCAGAACCGCCTCCCAAGGGACTCTACCAACCAGTGTCCTGAGCAGCCCAAAGTCAGCTCTCCGAAAGTCCAGTACAGTGGTCTTACTGGTTCCCTTCCTGGCCTCGCCAAGAATAGTGAACTCCACCATTTCGTGGTCACTCTGCCCAAGACAGCTCCCGACAATCACATCCTCCACCAGTCCTTCTCTGTTTGTGAAGAGAAGGTCTAGCGGGGCACCACCCCTGGTAGGCTCACTAATCAGCTGCGTCAGGAAGCTATCTTCCACTTTCTCCAGAAACCTCCTAGACTGCTTTCTCTGGGCTGTGTTGTGCTTCCAGGATATGTCAGGGAAGTTGAAGTCCCCCACGAGTACAAGCGCTGAAGATTTCGCAGCTTCTGTCAGCTGCCTGTAGAACTCCTCATCCATCTCCTTGTCCTGGTTCGGCGGTCTGTAACAGACCCCGACCAGGACGCTAGCCTTGTTGTCCCTGCCGATCCTAACCCAAAGGGACTCGATCTTGTCATTCCTAGCCTCGAGTTCTACAACATCGAAAGACTCTCTAATATAGAGAGCCACACCGCCACCCCTTCTGTGCTGTCTGTCCCTTCTGAAGAGCCTATAGCCAGGCATCGCAGCACTCCAGTCATGAGACTGGTCCCACCACGTTTCCGTGATGGCAACCAAATCGTAGCCTGCCCGCTGCACGATGGCTTCCAGCTCCTCCTGTTTGTTACCCATGCTGCGTGCATTGGTGTAGATGCACTTCAGCTGGGCCATTACCTTATTCCCCGGCCTTGCTATTGTTCCCCCTGGCACAGCTCCAACAATCCTTGCTTCACCCCCATCCCCCTTCTTACCTAGTTTAAAGCCCTATCAATGAGCCCTGCCAGCTCCTGGCCAAGGATCCTTTTTCCCCTAAAGGATAGGGACCTGTCTACGGCCATCAGACCAGGTGCTGAATAAACTGCCCCATGGTCGAAAAACCCAAGATCTCTGCGTTGGCACCAGCCCCGGAGCCACGTGTTCAACAGGTGGGCTTTCCTGGTCCTCTCCGTACCCCTCCCTGTCACCGTAGGGATGGACGAAAGCACTACCTGCACTCCCGCTCCGTCCACTAACCGTCCCAGCCCCCTAAAGTCTCTTTTGATTGCCTTCAGGCTTCTGTCTTCAATGTCGTCACTGCCCGCCTGGACTATCAGAAGAGGATAATAATCAGAGGGGAGTACCAGGTTGGGAAGCTTAAAATGCTAAAGGAATTTCACATCAACTCACCCAGGAGCAAAAATTAAAAGCATTTATGAAGAAAGGGGAGACAGTGCACAATAAAATTTCAGCCCAGTGACATGTGAAAAATAAATAATGAAGCATTACGCATTTCATCTACGATGAAGCAATATGACAGCAGCAAGATAGGAGACAACACGTGTACTATAAGTATTATATATGATTCTGTCTTATGCAAGTCATTTATACAGGTACATTATTCACAGCTATTCTCCTCCATGCATTTTTAATTGTTTTATTTACATGATAAAACCTGACTTTCAGCCTAAACTAAGACTAAAATGTAAATCTTGATATAAGCTATAATTAAAGTGAGAAAAAAATCTGTGGCAATGACAGCTATCGGTGAAGGGTAATGATTCAGAGAAAAATCAATCAGGTGAAAAATTAACTAGCTATTACTAGCTATTAACTTAGCACAACTGGTAAATTCAAAGTAGCAAGTTCTCTTTGGAACCAAAGGAGAAGCAAGTAGAGAATTTTCCTGTACTGTTCATTAAAGCCAGTACTTCTTGTTTCAGTACCTGCTTCCTGACTACCCTATTCAGTGCAAGTTCTTTAATTTTTATATGAATCAGCCTGAAAAACTGACAGAGACTTAGGATTTTAACTATAGAAATAGTAAAACTAAAAATAAAATTAACAGCTTTGGACTTATTTCTGAAGGTATTTGTATTCACCCTGCAAAGTACAATAATCTGACCTTTAGAAAGAAAAATGATTACTGGATATTAGGAACCTCACAAATTACAATCATATAGCTTCTTGAAGCACAGAGCAAAAACTGTTTCTGTACTAAGAAACCTTGATTTTTCAAAGCAAGCCTCTAGCCTCAGTATTGAATTATATCTTGAACTCTGATGGGTTTTGTCCTACAAACAGAAAAGGAAAACACTTTCATGTTCACAAAATCTGTCTAGAAAATTTCAAAGTTATTTTCCAGTGGGCAGGGAAGCCATTTCTGTAAAACCATCATTTTCTGAAGTACAATTGTAATTTCATGATGGGAGTAGCTTAAGTTATAACTCCATCCCTCCCAGATGGGAGACTCCTGTCACTGTATTAAATGTAAAGGCTTAAAAAATAAAAAATAATAAAAAAAGAAAATTGCTATTTCTCCTCTACTGAGGAACTCTAACTGAAGCAGGAGTTAATAAGGAGGCAAACAATCCCAGCTTTCTTCCCCCTCCCCCTCCACTTGGTTTTCTACTGCATGTGAAACAAGACTATGTAGTGGTCAGAAGATCAGAGAAATAATACAGGAACTGTGAAGGCTGGAAAACTTAAAAATACAGAAATAAATAAAAATTCTAATATTAACCTGGTGAGGAAAAATAATAATAATAATAATAATTTTGCCTTTTTTTTTTTTTTCTTAACCTTCTTACATGGGAGAAACATATTAATCCTTATTTTATAAATTTCTAAAATCAATCAAACAAACAAAACCTCAACAGTTTTAACAGAGTATTAGTTTCTGGATGGTACCGATACATAACCAGAGCTTTCTAAAGCAACAAGAACCACCAACAGCCCTGTATTGTTTCTAAAAGTCCATTCAAATGTATAGAAAATGACTGTCTAGCCTATTTTACTCTCATGAAGCCCAGAAGTTTGTTATTGCCACTTCACCCCTGCAACTGTCAATTGAGAAGCAGCACAAAATTATTTTCTTGCTATTCAGCCCTAGAAGAGGTTGTGGAAAAAGCTAATGAGATAACATGAACCAGAAAAATGGAAGATTACAGACAATGCCTGGCCTTATCCATTACACAATAAGAATTTACTCAGCACTTAAAAAAAACAGAAGTTCAGAGAGTCTTGAAATAGGTGCATACATAAGGTGTATCCACAGATAGATAGATAAAGACTTCAAAAGATGTAGTAGTTACTAGTAGAAAGAGAATCATTTAAAGGGATTTTCCTCCTCCAGGCTAATCCCTAACAACAAAGAATATCTCCTCTTAGAACAGTAAAACAACCTTTAAACTTATACTGCTATTAGCTTGGCAGATATTGGCAGGTCAAATAAATTTCTGTTTCTGTCTAGGACTGATCAGGTGGTTTTGCCTCTTTTCATAAAGCTGGAATTGGCAAGCAATGCTAGCAATCATGACTTTCAGATTTAATTATTGCAACTCATTTAGGAATGCAGCCACAGAGACTGAAAGTGTTCCAACTGGTAAAAAAGCCTGTCTGCTTAGCAACAGGGATACAATGAACTGGATCACCTGAGTGCTTCTCTTGCACTTGCTCTCTGCTGATTTAAGAATCCAGTCTGCTTACTTGCGCAAATTGTCCCTGGAGACTGTAACTACCACAGGAGTTAGATCCACGTAATTCTTCCTCAGAAAACATAAGCTGCTTAAGAATTCACTGCCACCTAAAACCAGTATTATTTGAATTAAATTTCACTAAGTACTTTCCATATATGCAAATGACACACATCTATAAATCAGAATGCAAACAGAAGTTAAACTACACAAAACGTGAAAACCATGTACTACTTCTGCTACAGCATGGAAAGAAATGCAACAATTTATATTAGGAAGCAACAGAATCAGCACTAAAGGAAGCACAGACACACAGCCATATGTTGATGAGGTCAGCTATGTACACAAAAATCACATCAAAGTCAAATAATAATAAAAACAAAGATAAAGTTTACCATTTTTAATTTACATCCCCTTTTACCTTCCAAAACAATAATTTGGTTGTATTTATGCCATATATTAAACTCACTTAATTTGCAGATAGCTATTTCACAGGCTTTCTGGGAAATTGTGCAATATTGAAACAGGGCATAAAACTTCTTAGTATCAGTCAGAGTCTGATTACAGCAATTTCACACCTTGCTGTAATCAATTGTGAAATCCCTATATCACATTTACCCACCCCTTCCCCAGAAGCTCCCTGCAAGCCAATTAAGAGTAATTAGCTCATCAAAGATACTTTTTTTTTTTTTTTTCCCTGATTCTCCATGTATTGAATTCAGGTGTGTAAGGCCTATCTCCTCTTTGCACATGCTGGCAATTTAATTTTACATTTCCAAGAGAAATACTAAAAAAAAAAAATCATCAAATATTGTTCATCACCATTTAGATGAGAAGTACTTTTGTATCTTTGCATGTATGTAAAGCACTGTGTACAGTCAATGAAAAATATACACCTTCATCAGATTTGAAACCTTCCAACCATGAATACAAAAGTGTTCTTTCATAATCTGTGAGAAATATGATCACAAAACAGTAATTTACAAGACCAAAATGTAGATTTATGAAAGTTCTGTATTTTCTTCTAAAGTAAAGTAGTAAATAGCAAAGCTACTACGAAGCAAATGACGAGAAAGGTGTCTGTGGGGTGTTCAAATACCACCTAAAAACAGCAAACACAGAAAAAGGACTAAGAAAATCAATTACAATACAAGACAGTTCTTTTAATTTGCAGTCATTTTTCCAGCCCACCCCTCAGAAAACTCCCCAGTGCTGCCATTTCAAAGGTCTTAAAAGTTTTTTGTATTCTTTTTCTTGATATATTTTTCTATTCTTAGCTTTCAGTTCCTGGCCAACTTTAGCTGTCAGGCTGACAACAAGCAATAACCCCTTTTCAAAAAGACAGAAAAAAAAATATAATAGTTACTGCAGCTTTATGATAGGAACTACTTAGAAGAAGGCACTTTAATTAAGACAGAAAAATAGCAAGTTTATTATTCATTCTCTGCTCTTTGTGACATCCCGAACCACTGTCAATCCCCACATAAACCTCTCTGTCAAGAATTTTTTGGGTCTGTTCCTGCCTTAGCAGAGTTTTATTTAACAAGACCATACCATCCTTTCATCACTCAGTAACTCTTCTAAACAACTGCAGAAGCACACAGTTGATGCTAACCCAGGCAGAATGACTGCGAAGCCTACAGGTTTATTCATGCCAGTGTGAAAAAGGCACCCACATCAACTTAGGTATTTTTGTGAGAGGTGAGAAGGGGTACCCAAGGACCTCAGAGTAGCATCAGAATCTTCCCAAGTCATCCTTGCTTGCTAGTTGAACAAGATCTATCAGAATTCTGAGAAGTTAATGTTTGCTCCCAAATTATTTAATAGTTATAACTACCAGTGGGTTTGTCTGAAAGGGTTCTTAAAAAGCAGTTTCCAGGTACTTTTAAAGGCACATTTCTGAGTCTTAAATAAAATTCCAGGACTGTCATATTCTTGCTTAAATTTCAGGTCAAGGAAGCTGTTCAGCTTTAACTCAACATCTTTCTGAACAATGTCAAGAACATCACAAAGTGCCAAACCAGCTAGAGCTGTATGAAGCTGATAAGAGAGAGGTATAACATTCACATAAAAATCAAGCTGGAAATCAATAGGGGAGCCTGGATTTAAACTGAAAGTCATTTTTATAACTCAGCTGTTAATATCAGAGGTAGCCTGGAAGCTTACTGCCATGTGCTTACTTGGGATAAGCTCTGAGACTCTTTTCTTGCATGCCTTCACCATCTTCTCCTGGCTTGCACTCAAGAGTGGAGATTATAACTAAGTGTTTGCTGTGGACATGGGACCAAGTTCTCCCCCACACCTGTGGTTACTTTGTTCTAGCCGAAGGCATGACTGCAACATCAATAGCCTTGGCAGCAGCAAAGTGGAAACTCCTCAGGCATGAAAAAATGTCAGATCCCCTTCTCCCACCACCACCACCACCCTGCAATAGTACCCAGCAGATGATGACTCACTCACATATTACTTCTGCACAGTAGATGCCAAGCAACAAGGACCCATAGCCAGCCAGTGCAGTTTAAGGCAGTCCTGAGTATGCTCTGAACTATATGAGGGATCAAGATAGGAAAAATGAGTACTTTGAACCTGTTCCTCCCCTGCATCCTCGCCAACTGTTCCTGGTAGATATAGGCCATAATTAAGAATAAAATTAAGTATTTTGATTTCCATTACACCATCCAGTAATGAATTCTATTATTTCACTAGCTCTTCAGAAGTTATCACCTTGAAATTAGTGCAGATTGCAAATAATTTGAAATTCTTACCTCAGGGTTTTAAAAAAATAGAAGGGTGCTTATATAAGCATGTCTGATGCTTTGGGCAGTTTAAACATTTGGCTCAAGGACACTCACATCTCCAAAGAGCTTGAAATTATCACTGTGTTTGCAGTTTCTAAGAAACTAGCACAGGTTATTTCATAGTGTAAAATAAGTAGTGTCTCTCTTTCTGCATCGACATATGTGACTAGCAAATTCTCCTACAGCTTTGCATTCACATATAATATAATTGCACTAAAATTACAATGATTATGCAGGTTAAAAATAATTATTAATACAATTATAGTTTCCAACAGAGTGGCAATTATTTGTCTGTTAGTTTATGTTCAGTTCTCTAGTGTATTCATGTATACATTTTTTTGAAAAAAATTAATGGACTCCTAGGAATTCAAGATAAGTGTTGCATCAAATTTACTCAGTCCAGTTTGAGGTATTTACTATATATTCCCTTTCAATTTATTATTTTTTGATGGAACTGAGTATTACATGGGCACTCATTATCACTTTTTTTTTCTTTTAAATATAACATCTCTTTAATGCGTATGTTTCTCAGCTAAAAAAGACACAACATACATATCCTACACATTATATGAGTATCTAGTATGATAGACTGTCCATCTTAATCAATTACAATGTCCACGGAAGCTACAAGTCTGCTGTAGAACCATCTCTTTGCAAGGATGATCATAACTAGCAAAACAGGAACCATAAATAGAATTTTGATCAATTCTAAAATACATGAGGAAAACAAAAAAAAAGACAAAAAAAAAAAAAAAAGACATTTTCATAAATTCTCCATCTCTATTCCTGCACTTTGTATGTTGAGTTTGTCAGTATGAAGTTTGTTTTAATTAACTTCCTTCTGCAACAGGCATTTTCTTGATATATACTGAAGCATTGCTGTATAAAGATGAATTTTCTGGCCCAAGGAGATCAGTTTGCACAGTCAATAACAATATCCCAGAAGTTAACCAGAAGACTCAACATATGAAACCAAATTCAATAACAGTATCATAACAGAAAACCTGTATTCACAGATAGCTTCTTTCCAAATAACATGCTGCAAAATGCAAATGAAGCAAATAATACCTACATATGATCTAAATCAGACTTATCCCACTATGTGGCACAAAGTCACAACAGAAACAACACTGTCTCATCGGTGCCCCTATGGGATATTATTGCTTAGATTTACTGAAAGTCAATTTATGTACATAGACTGAACAGAGCTACATCAAACCTGGATTGAACCTGTCATTCTATTGTGCAATCATTAATTATTTAAATACCTAATGATGCATGGCACAAACCCCTCAATTTTAGCCAAGCATTCACTCTATGTATTACTTCCCAATCACCATGAAATTGAGTGTTTCTCCTCTCACAGTAATATAGGACATCTGTGCAAATCACAAAGCATAAAGGAAATGATTAAAGGTAACTAGTTAAATCCAAGCTATGTTATTATATTGGGCCTGAACCATGTTCTTGGGTCTGAGACTTACCTGCCCTCCAAATTAAGGCTCAAGACATCTAGATAAAAAATAATTTCCAAAAACTATACAACTGTCAAACAGAGTTAAGTAGCTGTCAACATTATATTGATTTAAAGAACAGTCAAGTTAGGAATTACAATGAAAAGGCCAACAATATGGTTATCATTATTTCTGTCACAGCCATGTCTAAAGACCCCATACAAGATTAGGTAGTAGATGAAATATAGAACCAGGCTCCTCATACTAGATCTCAAAGGTTCAGGGCTACTTTAAAAACTGCTTAGATGCTTACAGCAAATAGCTGCAATTGTTTGGGGGCAGATGACCTGACACATTAAAGGAAGATGAAATACTGTATATTTTTATATTGGTAATGAACTGGATGACAATGGAAGTGATTATAGGTTACTGCTCAGGTATACTCATACTGATGATACAGGAGATTTGAGCTACTTGCCTATCATCACCAGGGAAAAAAGCATTAGACTCAGAAATATATATAAGGTCATTATACATACAAGAGTATTTTCTTATCATGTTATTTATAGAATTAGAAATTTTGTATTAAGAAAAAAGTAAAATCTCTCCCACTGCACAGATTTACCTCACAGAGACATATCTGACACTTAATCTTTTTCATAATGTATGTTACCTGCTTGTTCTTAATACTTCTTTCAGCTTGATAAGGAAAACACATTAGCAAGCTGAATAATGACTTCGCTCCCTTTCATTTTCCATTTCTCATGTGTTTTCATGACATATAAATGGTTGAGTTACAAACCACTACGGGAATGCATTTTAAAGTAATCCCTGTATCTTATTTCTGTAAGTTTCTACATTTCCTAAAATAAATAAATAAATAATAAACTTTAAAAATTTAAATCTTTCTGTCTGTGTTGCTTCACATGGTACTTGTATGTTCCTTTGTCGATAATCCTATTACAGCAACACACCATTTCTGCTAGATGTTATGCTCATTGCTACTGTTAACGTGGGAAATGACTATAACCCAAGCAATACTTTTTTGGGGCTGTTTCTTAGCTGCTGGCAAGCATATGCCCAAAAGTGCTTGTGCTCCTGGATCAGTGAGATCAGACCCATGTGTGAAGCATCTCTCTGGAGCAGACACTTGGATTTCCCTGTCATGGGAACCAGAATACATAGAAGGGATACTAATGGGTGTCCACATTACAGCCATGAGTAATCAGAAGATAGCTAATGCCCACAGTGGGAACCAAGAGGTGGAAACACTTCTGCTTCTTCCTGATGTGGTCACCTTTGCTTAGGTGTGCATGTGCGTGTGTTAATAATTACTAATTTGTAGCTTTATACCATCCTTAAAGTATTGCCAAGGCAGATAAATTTTATTATGCCCCTTTAGAAATGTGGAAACTGAGACACAGTAATAATATTAATTTAAGATATGATTGCAGTCCCAAAAATAGAATCTGTGTCCTTTCACCATATTAGGTATGAATGGCCTATCAAGGGATTAAAAATGACTTTAAATAAAACTAAATAAAGCTTCTGCTCTAAATACTGCTTCACAGTACCTAAGTGTACTTTTAGTTTTTATCTTTTAAAGTATTATTTTTTTTAATAATTACTTTCCTCTGTAATCTGACTTGTTAATGATATTCATATATATATTTGCTAAATTAAGAAGCACTGGAAATTTTATTTTATTTTATTTTTTTCCCTTGGGATTTAAAACTAAATTGTACAAAGCAAGAAAAGAGTAAATGGTAATTATCATCCAGGTAATCCTTACAGCTGGAAGCTTCGAAATCTTTTTGATTAGCCAATTACTAATGTACCAGGCACACGTAAGCACATCTAATTGTTTGTATGTCATGACGTCATTTTCTATACATATAGATATGCATGTGAGCATATTTATACATATTTTTTGTTATCTAGAAGAGCATGAAATCTACTGGGTGGATTCTTGTCCTAGCTCTAAAAAATATAGCTTTCATCTATTAATCTTCATAATTTACCAAGTACAAGATCTCTTTTCAATAAAGTTTCTTTATTGAAAAATGCTGGAAACTTGTATTATGATCTCTCTCACACATGAAATCAGTCATGGATTAAATGACCAGCCCACCTGAGAAGAACCATTATCTATTCAATTGTTTAAATTACCTTAAGGTGAGTTATGTTGATCTGCCATTACACCACATCAAAGTTCACAATTTGTTCTCATTTGAATTTCACTAACTCATGTAAAAGTATTTATTTATAAATGTGCTAGTTAAAGCATTAACAGGCAGTATTTATTTGAGTTCTTAACTTTTGTTTCCTACTCCACTGTTTTTATTAGTTTAGCAAAAATCTGGCAAATGTTGTGCTATGGCATCTATTATCAGAGAACTGGAATGCTCTTTTCAGACTTTATGAAGTTATTTCGTCTCCTCTGCTACCCACCTCCCCCCTCTGAAGATATTTGTCATTCCAGGATTTCTGCTTTCAGGCTTCAAAGAAGCTCTGCATTCCTTCTAAGCCAGTAATAAAAATATGAACATTCACTTTGTCAGGATCTGCACCAAATGTAAATTTAATATAAAATATTTTCAACAACTGATAAACCTGATTGATCTAGCATTACAGATTGAAAAAAAAAAGTTTAAACCCCATTAGATTATCTGCTGATACAAGCAAGTTTGTATAGTTTCAAAGAAACAAACAAAATAAACAATGTTAGGAGACTTTTTTGTTTTATTTATTTCTTAAAGTCATATTTAACAAAATATAGCAAATCAAACCAGGAATATCATGTTTCATAAATAGTGAAATGTATGGATATTTAATATTTGTGAAAATAATGGTAGTTTTAGTTTTTTCTTTACTGTGCAGAAAACTGGTCCAGATCAGCCATTATGTTCATTATGTTCACAGAAGTGTCCAAAGCAAAGTAATTGTGTCTTTTTGACAGAATACATTAAGCATGCAAGAAAACAAAGAAAAGCAAACAGAAAATACAGAAAATTCAATCTAAACAGTTTAATTTTGATTGAATTGCAGCATGCAATACTGAACACAGGGAAAACACTTTCCAAAAATGCAAAATACATTTACATATACTATTTTTGAAATAAAAAGCATTTTAAGAGAACACCTTCCTTGTCCAAATTAAAAGCTAAGAACCTTATTGTTTTGTTTTGCTTTTGTTTCTTAATTATGATGTACATGTGTGGAAAAAACTAATTACACTTTAATTACTTTCCTTACTTTAAGGAAAGTAAAGGAAATGGAAAAGCTAAGAGCTTATTTTAAGCTCACGTCTCTACTTTGAACAGCAAACTTGACCATACCAAGATGTAGTTTCTCCAGCTCCTCTCCAACTTCATTAGAAAGTCTTGTATGCACACTGTTAGGGTTTCTTCACAGCTTGGGACATTTTATTCATTGGTCTGCTATCAGGTTTTCACAGGAAAATGTATGGCACTAGGAAAGATTCAGTATATGTCACTGGATATTACTACCAGTGGTAAAGTGGGGTCTTATTCCACTGTTGAAACTTCTTTTCCTCTCTGTTCCCAAATACACTCTCTCTAGACAGAGAAGCAATAAGCAGAGAAGCAGAAGCTCCCAGTCTTCTTCCTGCCACAACAAAAGGGATCTCACCACTAAGGAAATGGCATACTGTCCAAACCTGTAACTTTCAAAAATGAAGACCTGTCTAGTCCAACTAGGAGACTCCTATTATGCAAGACATGGAGTAAGGACTTAAAAGTAAACAAGAACTAGAACATCAAGTGTACACAAATGAGCTTAATTACGCAAGTAAAAAGGAACATTAAAATCATATTTCCTTTTTTCAGCATTGCATCTTATCTCTTTCTAAAAGGTTTTTTGAAAGTTCAGAAATTACTATATCGTTTAACATATTACAGTATATCATAGTTTGTGGGTCACAATTTATGTATATCTATCCCTAAACACCCATACATGTATACATATTTTATGTGTGTATGTATAAAATTGACAGGCAACCCTATGAGAAATTTAATATTTGTGTTTCAAGAGTAAATAAAACCTGAATGAATTTACCAACAATAGTGGGAAAGAGTTGGCTTGACAAGACTGTAGACATGCATAAGGGAAAGGTATTCCTGTTGCTTGTACTTCCCAGATAGTGTTCCACATAATTACTATTTTAAGTAGCTAGAGTAGGAAAATACAGTCATTTATATGCCCAGCATGAATTCTTTACCTTCCCTTTTGCATAAAGGTGGAATTAGGATCTTCTCCAAGGTTAGCCTGAGAAATATGATTACTTTTCTAGACAAGAAGCATCGTGGATTATCACGCACACATTTTCTTAACATTCCTAAGATCCCTAACTAAAACAATCACTTGCAAGCTTAACACAAGGATAATATTAAGTATTCACGTCTCTGGAATCATTTGACAGTATACCCATGTTTACGTGATTTATGTTAGAGCATTCTAATACTATAACACCTGTAGACTTTATAAGGTAACAGTAAAATAAATTTTTCTGTGACATTCTGATCACTGTTCAGAATTACCTCCATGCACCCATGCATGAGTATGCATGTATTTCTGCATACACAAAAAGCCTCCAATCCTTGTAGTACCACCAAAAAGCTGTTGGCCCCTCATACAAGTCACAAAGTCTTGCATCAGATTGTGTTTTCACTCCAGTACACAAAATGCTAAAGATTTGTTCATAAATCGAAAAAAAATCCTAAGTAAAAATCCCAGGTTATTGCAGTCCAAGATAACTATTAAAAGAAGGGGGTGGAGGTCAGGGGTGGTGTACAAATATACATGTTGTCTTCTAAACACCACACTTTCAAAATACTTCAGTGAGACATAAGAAAGTCAGAAACTGCAATGTTACTATTTTTATTATACTAAAAATGCTGTAGGTAGGAACAATGAAGATTATTTAAAATACTTATTCTAATATATATACACCCAAGGCAATGAGTGAAGGAACAACTAACTAAAATTAAGTTTTTGTTTGAGTCTGAGGCATTGTGCCTTTTAAGTTCCATAATTATAAAGTATGCTTTAATTTGAGCTCTCAAAATTAAGAGCTATGTTTTGTTTAATTCAAGATATATAGGATTATAGGATATATAGGATATACAAGGAATATATATTCCTTAAAATATTTCACAATGAAGAAAGAGTTCACATGAAACCAGTAATACTCTCAGCACCATTTATATTTGGAGAAGAACTGTGTTAGGGAGTGCCTAACTCTTCAAAAGATTGATATGAAAATTGGCAGCCCAGCTGGTGAATTTCAGGGGAAGATAAAGTAGTATATCCCTATAAAAGATAAAACTCTTTTCCTTGACACGGAAAAATTAAATTTCTAATCAGGGCTAAATTCACTATCTTCTCAACACATCAGTCTCTAGCATGTTTCTCCAGTATTAAGTATATATAGCAAATTATAAACTCTACTATTTCAAGTCATAACAAATTATTTCAGTGTCATTTTCCCTTGTGGAAGGAGGATCCTTTTTTAAAAAAAATAAAAATAAAAGTAAATTAAAAAATAAAATAAAATAAAAGGCATGCCAGAACTCTATGGTGGCTTCTATGACTTCATATTAATACATTTTATATGGGGTTACAGAGACAGAAATTCCAAACCATTCATTTAAGCATTCACTGTTTGAAAAAAAAAAAAAAAAAAAAAAAAAAAAGCTGTAGTTTTACTTGCAAATATTATGTAGTTCACCTGAAATAAGCATGGAACTAACTGTTCGAAGTTCGAAGTCTGGAAAGTTTTAACAAATAACTTCCTAAAGGGTTGGACTGTTAAGATATGAACCTGTAATAAAATAAAATATATATATATATATATATATATCTTAAAGTGTATAAAATATCTTTTGATCTTGTTTAACACTTAACATTTTCCTATAGCATATAATCATCTCTAATCTGGTAAGGTACTCACACACAACCAGTATGCTGATCTGAACAATAACACAACAGCTACACACCTACTGCTTTGTTAACTTGGGGGAAAAACTTATTTCTATGTATTAGTTTTATTTGACTGGAAAAGTTTCTAACTGCTATAGAAATGAGCTGTCTGTGATGAAAAGTAAATGTGCAGAGATTTAAGCTGTGCATGACAGATATACTCTTAACACAAAAAATATACGTCTTTTGTAATGGACAATAATAAGCATAATTGTTCTGATGTGTCATGAACTCAGACATAAAAGCCCCAAATACACCATATCTCATATTATTAGTACTATTATTCCCTTCCTCTTTTATTTTAAAAATGGTTATTTTGGCTTGAATACTCAGTGCCTAATGGATAAGAGTTCTTACTAAGCAAATGTAAGTTTGTGTGGTTTTGGCATCATATTGTAATAAAATGAAATGAACAAAGCTACATGTGCCACATCAGAGTTTTACGCTTAACTTCCTTTTAATGCATATACCTGCATTAAAAAAATAGGTGAATGACACAACCTATAGAACATTTTGCTCATGTCAAGTTACTGAACAGAAAAAAAAAAAAAAAAATTGTCATAACAATAAACAATAAGGAAGCTTTTTCTTCTTTTCTGAGATGTGAACTCTTTGCCAATTCTTCTAGTTCAAACTAGTGTTAGTGGTTAAAGCACACGACTGAAAGGATATAGGTCTACTGGGCGATAATACTGGTTTAACTGCGTCTTTAGCTGACTTGTGCCTCAGTTTATCATCTCTAACATGGTTGCACTGGATTGCATTTGTTATTTGCCTCACAGCAGTGTGGTAGGGGTAGGATTAATTAGTCAGTGTTTTTAAATTACTCCAATACTTAAAATCCCTACTGAGTGCAAGTGGCAACTGCATCTGCTAATTATCAAGCACTGATTTAACTGTTGACCTGAAAATTGCTCATCTTCAGTAGGCTGACAGTTTTTTTTTTTTTTTTTATCTTCCAGAAAGTAAATTCCAATAAATCTATAGAACACTGTACATATAATGTATTATAATTATGATGAAAGAAAAAAAAAAATCAATCCTCCATCATTACAATACATCTTACTAAGGTACATATTTCACTGTCATCTTTATATGATGTATTTGATTCTGAGGACAACAACAATAAAATTCCCTAAAACAACAATAACCACACACGCCTTAAGACTTCAAGCAAACAAGGAAAACCCAGGCTTTATAATAAAAAAAAATCAAAACCAAAACTGAAAATTTAACCTGCTTTACTTTTGGAAGGAGCAATGTGCAATGCTTTTGACACAACCACTTTTTGTTTAGTATGGTCTAACTACAAAAGGTGTCTAACATTCCTAGTTCTGGGTACAGCCAAACACCTCTCACCCACAACAGTAAGAATCTCAAAAACTCTGTTATTTCACAACCTTATTATGAATTAATGAAATTATGGCACAAGTAAAAGCTATGCCAGATCCTGACAGCAAACAGTTACGTACATGAAACATGACCTGATGCAGTTGATACCTGCTTGAAAGATATAAAAGCATTCCTCATGAGAAAATAACATTACCAAAGTGAAGATAATCCCTTGGAAATGCTAAATACAATCAAAGTTAGTCAGTTGCCCTGAATATTATTATTTTTTGCATACATTATTTCTGCACAGGTCAGAATCTATACTGTCTGCATATACCAAGGTTTTGTTAAAATGTGTTAGCAGTTACATTTGTACATTTAAGTGATTAAATGAAGACCTGGTCTACCAGATTCAAGAAATACACATATTTTGGTCTGTCATGGTTCTTTGGATAAAAGTGATATTCTATCATTAACATTGCAAAAACCTTTCCCTTTTCTGTCCCTTCAAGATATACAGGTATATAAAAATATTTATACATACTGAAGAGATACTTAAATATAAGCCTCCACAAAGAGCACAATCCTACAGAATAGCATACAAATTTGGCAGACTAATTTAACTGTGCTTCTTACAAGCACAATTTTCTCATTGCCTGTGCCATTTGGGGGTTTTTGTTGTGAGGGATAAAATGGGAGGGAGGAACAATGGAAATCTTATTAGGAAATATATTTACTGACTGGGAGATACAGAATATCAGAGGCCATATCTAGACTAAAGGTGTGCTTTCCTGTATTTTTGATGAACCACTACCTAATTAAAGTAACAATTCTAACAACTCAATCTTACAAGTCTACACACATATCAGTAGCTCAAAAAATTACTTGACTATTAATTTAAAAATATTTTTTCAGAAAAATGTTTGCTGATCACAAACATAATAAGTCCATTCACCTGAGACAGAATAAGTAGATGGGGTCTCAATTCCTTAAATGGTTTATGATCTATCATATTTTCATTTAAAAAATTTACTGTCTTTGCACCAAGTCTTTATTTTTCTCCTTTAACTATAGTTTGTAATGAATGATTCCCTCATCAGATTCAGAACCTTTCATTTCTCTCCCTCCTATTTATTAATTTCTTTTATAAATGGAAAAAATGAAAACTGGGATGCTCAAAGTGAAGTCGAGCAACAGCATGTATGAACCCAACAGCATGGTTCAGCTACAACACAGTAAGGAAAAGCCTACATTTTTTTTTTTTTTTTTGCTACACTGCCTGGATCTTACATATTCATTTTTCTTTTTAACTAAACATGTATGAAAATAGGGTTTGGGGGTTCACATTTAAGTGCCCTAATAATTATTAAATTTATTGCAAAATTCATAACTTTATATACTTAATAGATTATGTTTATATTTTAACTCTTCAACCAACCTTCTCATATGAGTTGGTGCTTCCAACATAACCACATTCTTTCCCATCTATACCATTACATTTAGACCCTTCTGTCTTCGCACAAATATATTTAAGTTTTTCTCTCAATGAATATGTTATCCTAGCATTTCACCAAGCATCTTTCATGCCACTTCAGTGTTTAGTCATACAAACAAAACTGATGGGGTCTATTTGACTGATGGTCAATCTGCCATGATCTTATGTTTAAATCGATATGAATAATGCCAGACTATGATATACAAAATTAATACTGAAACATCTTTCCTATTTTCAAAGCATTTGTTTGCTTTTTTTTGTGTGTATTCAAAACTGTAGGAGAATCACCCATAAGAAGATTTTTTCCATTGCTTTAAGAGCCATTAGATTTTATTTTCTTCCTGTCAATAAGAGGTTTAACCTCTTCCTGTAAAAAAGGTTAATCTAAGAATCCTATACTGTTTTACTGCTCTGGAAAAAGAAGAAAATGCAATGTACTGCTAAGCTTTCAAAATCTTGGGTTTAAGAGAAACATTTTTAAAATAAAATTGTATCTACCTGCAGCTTCTATTTATATTTGTGTAAACAATAAAAATAGCCCAAACACATTATCAAGTCCCTACACTTGAAAGCCCATAGTTTTGGAGTATATTGCAACACCAACATATAAAACAAAGGTACTATGGGATTTACTACAGAGAGAATAAGGTATTTTAGTTCACAAACAGCTTAGCTGATTCCTGAAAATAAACAAGCTTTCTAACAGGAAAGTAAACTGGAACACTTTCTATTACATCAAAAGCTACATAAAGGCCTTGGCATACACATTCTATAATACCAAAAGGAAAAAATTGCATTCAGGAGGAAAAACCTATACAACACATTGGTGATCTGGCATGGGAAAACAAACACATTTCCATCAGAGCAGTAATGTATAGTTTTGCAGCACATGCTGAGACTGCAACTGGAGCACTGTACTTCTCAGCTTTGTGTCTGGAAGCTTTTCAGGCTTCCTTCAGCATACCTATAGGTGCTGACCCTACTGCTGGAAGAAGAAGATAAGCAAAATATTTTAATCTGTATGTTAATTATGGAAATTCATAGTGTAAAAAATTTTTGAGGAAACAAAGTTACTCCAAATACATTCGTTGCCCTCATTCCCATGTTACACAATTTGAAGCAGCGTGTAATTGTGTGTTGTTTCTAAAGCAAGATAACTTTTTAAGGCAAAATTCATGCATTATGCATGGATTACCACAGTGGGCAACTGCATAGGTACAGTTCATGTGCCAGTGAGATGGAAGAATTATTCCATATAGAGTTGCAGCACAGAAAAGCAAACATACTTTTCCTAGAAAGACATTTGTAAATGGTAGTTAATGCACCTGTACCTTCAATGTATCTGCACCTTCTTTTGTCCCAAGGGATATCAGGGAGCTAACAATAAAACAAAATGAGTGTGGTAGCACAGAATATGTTAAATGCACATAATAAACATCAGAGGTAGCCAGCCAAGCTCACAAGAGCAGCTCTAGACAGCAGGTAGCTTCACAAGGAGCAAAGAGGAAACAGGATTAATATTTTGCCGTTAAGAAAAGGCCTCTAGGATATCTCCGTTCCAATGATAGGAAGATGTTTACAAATCAGAGAGATTTTATATCTCATTCTCTAATCTTCAAAGAACATTAAGTGAGGATATTATATTCCTGAATATGAATTTGGCATAGCCTGAAGTAGTTCCTCTTCACATTTGTTACTTCCACAAACTTATTTTTAGGTAAAAGGTATTAAAAATAAAATAAATAAACTCAAAAAGCTTCATGGGGTGTACGTAAGGTCTCTAGCATTATTAAAAATCAAGAGACTATGACAATAGAATTATTACGATCACTGCTACGAAGAAAATGGGTGTCATTCACTTTAGCCATACAAAGAACAACTGTGCTGAGGTCCAGATACTTGCACATATTTAAAGGCTTTGGAAAAAAATAATAATAATAATAATAAAAAAAGATCTAGTCTTACTTGAAATATTCAGATGATAGAATAAAAATATAACCTCTCAGTGGTGTTGCCCTCCCTTCGATGACTGTGGAGAAGTACTTAATCTCTTATTAGCATGCAGTGACTCCACAGCCCTCGTAAACCTCTGGTATCCCATGCTCTAGATATTCATCTATTTGATTTATACGTAGTCACATGGGGTAATATTTAATCCACCATTTGATCATTCTCCACTGATGTCTCTCCCCGCATCCTTTTTGCCATATGGCTGTGTTCCAGAGCTTTATCACTTTATTCTCCACTCCTATTTTTTCCTTTTCTCCAGTTGGCCATGTCCCAAACTCCAGTCCCATGCAACTCAGCATTCAGCACTTAATTCCTACCCTTTGTTTCTTCCCAGGGGTGGGCATGCTTAAAAACCTCATCTGTCCTCCTTTGCATATCACAGATCATGAGCTTAGATCTCCTCTCATTTTCACCAGATGATGTTATTAATAACATCACTGGATCTCACTGGAATGAGATCTGAATTTGGGCCTACCTCTCTGGACACAACAATTTAATGCAAGTATCAGGCCCTGGTAATTATTTAGTTATAAAGAGTTTTTCTGTCATTGGAAACCATCTGTTGGTATAACTACCATGTACATTAAATGTTAGCTTACAACACTGTGGTGGCTTTACTGAGGTGGGCAGCTCAGGTCCACCACAACCGCTCTCTTACCTTTCTTCAAAGGGAAATGGGGAGAAAAATAGGATGAAAAGGGCTCAATGGTTGAGATAAGTATGAGGAAATTGCTCAACAATTATTGTGATGGGCAAAACAGACTCAGAGTAGGGAGATTTGTAAGATTTATTGTCTATTACTAACAAGCTAGAGAAGTGAGAAACAAAGGAAAAAAAAAACAAAAACAAACAAAAAAAAAGAAAAAAGAAAAAAAAAAAAAAAAAAAAAAAAAAGCTCTCCCCCCAGTCCACTCTCTTCCACCTCCTCCCCCCAAACGGTGCAGGGGAACAGGGGATTGGGGGTTGCAGTCAGTCTATAGTACTTTGTCTCCACTGCTCCTTCACAGTCACTCCCTGCCCCTGCTCCACATGGGGTCCCTCCCACAGGATGCCGTCCTTCCTGAACTGAGCCTGCATGGGTCTCCCACAGGCAGCAGCTCTTCAGGAACTGCTCCAACATGGCTCTGTACCACAGGGTCCATCTCCCAGGAGCAAACTGCTTCAGCAGCTCCCCCCAGACCCCCTGCTCCTGCGTGGGCTCCTCTCTACAGGCTGCAGCTCTGGCCCGGGGCCTGCTCCTGTGGGGGCTCTCCATGGGCCACAGCCTCCTCCAGGCCACATCCACGTGCTCCACCGGGGGCTCCTCCACAGGCTGCAGCGTGGAGATCTGCTCCATGTGGGACGCATGGGCTGCAGGGGGACAGCCTGCTCCACCAGGGGCCTCTCCACAGGCCACAGGGGAACTGCTACTGCCTGCCTGGAGCATCTCCTGCCTTCCTTCTGTACTGACCTTGGGGGCTGCAGGGCTGCTTCTCACTCTCTCAGCTGCCATTGAGCAGCAGTGTTTTGTTGTTGTTGTTGTTTATTTCTCCTCCTTTCTTAAATATGCTCTCACAGAGGTTCAAACATTGCTTATTGGCTTGGCTCTGGCCACCAAAGGGTGGGCCCCTTATCTAACATGGGGCATCTTCTGGATTCTTCTCATAGAAACCACCCCTGCAGCTCCCCCACTACCAAAGCCTTGCCACGTAAACCCACTTTTCTGTTATTTCAGCAGAAACTAAAATGTACTGCCTCCATTTTGTCAATCTTGAAATGTATTAAAAACACTCAAGGCAGCTGCAGGAATTTATACTGTCAATCCATCAACAATCAATGGCAGTGATCGTGATCAAAAAGTTGGGAAGAATTTGTTTATCAAAAAGATAAAGCACTGAAAATCCAAAATTTGCCAATGAATTTGGGCAAGAAAACAAGAAAACAAAGGAATTAGAGAGCCAAAAGGTATGTTAAAAAGCAAGACAGTCTTCTCATTTACTATGGAACACTTGTCAGCTCAGCTTTGTTCCCATCTTCCATGGAAAATCTATCTGATAATCTGTTCTTTAAGACTGTACTCCCATTGTCAGGCCTTTGCAGTTCGGAGATGGAGAATTGAATGCAGATAGCTGAGGAAGCCTGCATATATGGTATCATGACAGAAAATAAATAAATAAAAACACAAGCAAGCAGCTGCTTTCTCTCCACTACCCCCCACCCCCCCAAAAAAAAAAAATACTCCTCAATAAAGTTCCACAGAAATGGAATAATATCTATTCACACATCTGCCTAAACAATGTTAAAACAGCAGCAAGTATTGTCTTCATTTTTCCATGCTATATTCTCATAGTATCTTGCATGTATTTAGAAGCTGAAACTTGTATGACTGTTTTTCCATAAAGTGTGTGCCAAAATAATGATTCAACACAGCAACAGAATGCTTTTCCATCCTTATCTGAACTTAAGAATAGATGGTTAGACCAAAGACCTTTATATTAAATTTCCAAGTCAGCCAAGAATTTTCAAACAAAAACATAGTGTGAATATTTTCATGGCAAATTAAGAGAGATCATTAAAGTCTCAAGATCCTTTGCAAGTTACCAAAATATAGCAAGTAAAATGAATTGAAACTACATTGCAACATGATGTTCCTGTGGCTCCTTCCTACTTTAACTGTTTCTACTGTAGAAGGAAAATGTGATCCATCTGTTGGATAGATACTTAAGGAAAATGACTTCTTGCAGGAATCACAGACTATTTGTGGGGATGGTATTTAAGGTCCTACAGCATTCTCTGGGTATGTTGACATAAGATGACATTAAAAAGGAATAATATCAGCTCAGCAGGAGTTACATAAAAACAAAATATCTTTTTATCTCTTTCAGTATGCACTAAAAAAATTAAACAGTTATTTTTAGTACCTTTTGTGTGATGCATAACAATGAAGGAAGCAAATTTATACAGACTCATAAGGACAAGATTAAGGCAACAAAAAGATATTATCCCATTTAATTTAAAGGCTTACCACTGTTGGTGGGTAAGTATTTCTACAAGCACTAGGGTCATTGCAAAAAAAAAACTAATGTGCACAGACACCTTCAGACAACCTTCATCAGCCTGTTCTAAAATAATTTCCAACACTTTAAAATGTGTCAGCCACAAAATAGATTTTGAATACTATGGTTTCTTATCTGTGAGGTCTTCCTAGAAGTACCTTCACTTATCATAAAATCCTAAATTATTTTACCATATACACAATAGGTAAGTATGCCTTCTAAGAAGCAAGTCATGTACAGTTCATGATAACTGGTTCAGTTTGCCAGATTTGTTCAGATGTGAATCAATTTATTCTTTTAATTAGAATTAGCTATATGAAGCTCAAAGGCATCTCACAAACCTACCCCAACTCATTTCTCTGCTGTTTTTATTTTTCTCAGTAATGACTACTGCCTGTAAAAAAGCTATCTCTATCATTTCCCCATATGCAAAACAACAATATTTTCCCATCTTGTACCTTTGTTTTTATCCGTAAGACAGTGATTTAAACACATTTTCAATATGTATGGACAGGGAGCTGCTGTACTCAACTCAAGCCTTACTTTGATGAATCTAGCCTCACACAGCAAGATGTCCTGCATCTTGCATATGCATCATTAAACTGAAACCTAATTAATCAATATTGTTAAGACAAACATGGTGCCATTTCAGAACAGGAAGATAACTACATTTTTAATGAAGCATTTCAAATGCTCATAAGCCATACAGGTTTGTTTATATTAATGCACATCATTGGTAGCGTTAAAACTACAGGAAAATAATGATTTGTGCCAGATTGTTCATTTAAAAATCATTAATAATATTAAGTACAAGGCAGAACACAAGAGATGCTCCTTTTTTGAAAAGGTTTCAAAAGATTTTTTTTCTCTACAGCATGCAATTAAGAAAAATTGAATCCAGCTTTCTGAAGTGATGTGTGTTCTCACACAGACATTTTCAAAACCTTCCAAAAAAGCCACAAACCATTATCAGGTTCCTGTTACAAATCAATAAAGTAATAAAAGTTTAACTTCTTAAAAAGTTGTAATTACATTAGATCTGAGATCTTCTGGTGTAGCAGAGACCTCAAGAATTTTAGGGGAGCTGATCCATAATTTTTCTCTCAGTAAAGGGCAGAATCACAGAATGGCCAAAGTTGGAAGGGACCTCTGAAGATCATCTAGCCCAACCCCCCTGCTGAGCAGGACCACATTGCACAGGATGGCATCCAGATGGGTTTTAAATATCCGCAGAAAAGGAGATTCTACCACCTCTCTGGACAACCTGTTCCAGTGCTCTGTTACCCTCATAGTAAAGAAGTGCCCTCTCATATTCAGATGGAACTCCCTGTGTTTGAGTTTGTGCCTGCTGCCTCTTGTCCTGTCACTGGGCACAACGGAAAAGAGACTAGCTCTACACCCTTGACACCTTCTCTTCAGATGTTTATATACACTGATGAGATCTAATCATCATCAGGATCTCATCAAGAGAAAAATGTGTTTCCTTACTGACTTCAACAAAAGTTGAATCATATGATTATAAACATGCATATTTTTAGATTTTGAGCTGACCCTTCTAGTTTTGTCTGTTCCACATCTGTGGAACTGACCTGCAGAAATCTCAGCAGCCCTACCTTATTCACCTATAATACCATCCCACTCTCTAGCAATTTATATAGAACAGCAACTCAAATTTGCTCTTATTCCATAAGATATTATGTTTAATTCATATTCATTCAATATTTATATTTATTTATTTAGCAGGCTCCTTGTCTAAGCTTCTTCCTCAGACAAATGTAAAAACATTCCTTGCTAAAACCACCTGTCCCAGGTTTCTCTCCAAACTGAGACAGAGACAGCTCTGCAGTTTCCTCTGCTGATCCTTGCTCTTCCCTTCCACAGCATTCATAAGCTTTTAAACCTCATTAGCAACGTGAAAGTAAGTGTTTGCCAGTTCCAGTATCTAAACAATATGGAGACATCCAACTAAAAAATACACAACCACTGGTACTTTAAAGCAAAATATATATTTTTTTAAGTTTCACTTTCTATTCAGTTGATGGCTTTCAGTGCCTCTCTTGAAAAAGTCAGTAGCATCACAAACATCTAGCAAAAAGTTTTAATCCATCAACAACTAAAGTAGTTCAGATTTTATGCTATTGAATAAACAAACCTTGCCAGGTCTTCTACCGTAACAGATTCCATTCTGCTTCTAAATCCACTTTATTGATGAATTGAATGGAGCCCTCTGCATAAGCAGAAAACAGATTCTGTTGCCATATCTGATTACAGATACATATTGTTGCTTTTGGTTATTTATCGCCAAAAATTCTGGGGGGGCATTGGTAGCAGTGTCATATTTAAAGTCATTTTGAGGCTTATATATTTCTATTTCAAACTTTGAAGAAAATTTTGTTTTAATATTTAGCATAATACATTTGGAACAGAGATTAATCATCTATAATAGTTGCTTATTACTCTGTTTCCTGTCTTGCTTGTGAAATACATTCAAAACAAATATACCTTTTAGAATACGTTCATTAAAATGTCAGCGCTTATCTAAGTTTCAATAGCTAATGAACCACAGTCTACAAATTCAGACCAGACAAATACTTTCATTCAGAGGGCTCAAGCAAATTTTAATCATAAAGTATCTCATTTTCTAAAAAGAAACTGAAGAAACTACCCAATTATTTCCATCATTTAATGCTGTCTTCTTAACTTCAAACTTGTTACATTAGTGCTTTCTGACCTTAGATGCTTTTCTGTCTTCTGCTTACCCAGACCTCAGTACTGTTTTTCAGGATGAATCAGCAAAGGATTATTAAAAAAAGATGCTGGGGTGAAAGCTGCTAAAGGAGCAGAGCTGGAAAGAAGCTTCCCCTCCAACCACTGGTTCTCTATTCACCCTTTTCCTGCAGCCAGGTTTTCCTACCTGATTAGAGTTTTTCTACTCACTTCTGATGTTGCTTATTTCCACATTCAACGTTTCCATCAGGAGACATTGGATAGATGAATTGAATGAGGGACTGTAAATGGAAGATGGTGATGAAGGAAAACACATGTAGGGGAATCACAGGAAGCTAAAGATTTTTTCAGACAGTGACTATACTAGTGATAAAGGCAGTTTTGGAAGAATCACGGATAAGACCTATTCAACAAGCAGTATAGCAACCTAAGCAACACAGGGAGTGCAGCTGATGAATCACAGCCAGGAAAGCAAAGGAACAAGTATGATATCTCTGAGAAACAATGAAGATAATGACAAAACTACACAGAATAGCCTACAAAAAAAAAAAAAAAAAAAAAAAAAAAAAAAAAAAAGTATTATCCAAACTTAAACAGCAAAATCCATGCCAGCCCACTGACACATTTGGCAAACTCTAACTCCCAGTTTCAGAATGAGAGCTACCCCCATCAAAAACATATATGAATGAGTACCTTTAGTTTCCACCTTTCAATTTTCTGAAACACTTTCACAAAAGTAGCTTTGTGTTGATTCCAAATCCTCATTTCTACTGAAAATCAAGGTACAAGCATAAAGTCTTTTTAAATAGATTTTGTCATTACCTCCACTGAAAATACTAGACTCAAGAGCTAGGTATGTGTTCTCTACTAAAGAACATGTTACCAGATAAGGCTAATAGTCTTGCCAATTGTAGATCTGATTGCCTGTTATGGTTTCTCATGTACATAAAATGCTAATTTTGAAAGTGCCACATTTGTTTGCTGCACAGCCATCCCTACAGTTAATTTATATTACACTCACTCCTGCATCTCAAGTATTGCATACAACTTTCTAGTGAGATTCATACCATAAGATTAAATAAAAACTAAACATATAATTGATGAACATCCTCTTTTGGTAACAAAATTTCCAGGTGTAAAAGCTAGTCTTGGAAAGGACCACTCTGTGCAGCTTTCCAAATCCACAGAAGGCATTTGCAAAGCCACCTTTGCTAGTTGCCTCTCTCAACAATGGTACCACACCTCTGCTAAATCCAGCACAGCTCTAGAGGCAGCTGGAGGGGTGGGGAAGTGGCAGACGCCTGTCTCCATCTGGCAGGGAATCAGGGAGAGAGCTGCTAAAACCACCTTCCCATAATTTCAGTGAGAAAGTACTTCAGTATGGCTTTTCCCTCAACCAGTAAATACTGCAGAAAATATTTACAAGCCAAAAGGAGATGAAAAAAAAATAATCTAGATTGTACATTTGCCCCATATATATTGTGGATAACTCAATACTGTAAAATCTGTAGAATTTAAAACACTATATTTAGTGCTTTAGCTGAGACATATTTATTTCAATATTGAGTGAATACATCTTTTACTGCACTTGCTTTGTCAAGGAAACCTGCAGAGCATATGGTAGGTAAATTCTAATCTCATTTACTGTGATTACAAAAATTCACCTGATATGTCTTCCAACACAGCGTTCATATTTTTTTTGTCTTTCTACCAGTTTAATTAAAAAAATAAAACAAATTAAAAGCTAATGAATGCAATTTGGCAAACGTCAGGTGTGTGTCTGTGGGCGTCCATGGGTGTGTGTTTTGACTCTTTTGACCACCCAATATATGCAACTATGTTTAGCTGTCTGGTCCTTTTATCATGCTAGCAAATGAAATGTAAGTTCCACTTCAGCAATTTAGTTTCTATGTTAGAGAGCCAACAGGATGAAACTATTGCAACGGTTAAAGGCAACAGCTTTCCATAAAAAGTGTTAAGTAAAGGTCATTGTTTCTTCCTCAGAAAACAAAAATAATAAAATCTGTATGTAGATCTCAAAATAATTTCTCTAGGTTTAAAATTAATTCTTAAAAGAGTTATTTTGCAATAAATTATCATGCCAATGCCTAAAGCAAATTGGAGGACATAAGCATGCCAGCAATCACTCTGGCAAAACTGTCATCTGAAAGGAAGATGTGATTCATAACCCAGAGCTTCAAGTTAAATGCTGAGAGAGCTCAAGATGTCCTACTAATGGTATAAAGTGATTGTAGCCCATTATGGAGAACCTCTGCTAATACTAAAGCTTTGATCTGCAAGATGTTAATTCGGTAAAACTTCCTTTTAGCACATCCATGATAGCAAAACACCTAACAACAGCATCAGCAAGATGTGCTAAAGATTACATAGGATATGTACAAGCAAGGCAGAGACACAGGTACAGGCTTTTATCAGCACTAGTTTGGGATAACATCCTTCTCTGTCTCTAGCAAATGAATCCATACTGTGGGATTTGATCAGAAACTTCAGTGATGCTTCAGTATCCTACACCATAAGCTTACTCAGGCTAAGGAAATTAAGTTTACAGGCCACATACATGACAAAAGTGCAAAATCTGAAAAATTAAATGGCACTTAAAAGCTAATTACCAGTGTCTGACAGTCAAACACAAGAGATTTCTGAAATGGCTCCCATTGGGGAGCTTGACCAAAGAATAAGGAAATATGTATAATAAAAGTGCACAACTTCAAATCAGGAGAAACTGCAAGTTCTCTTGCTTATTCTACAGAATAAGGTCAACTTTCCAGAAATTCTGGCAAATTAAAGACATGTCCTGAAATTAACAAAACATACAGGCTTCACTGAGAAGAGCAGTCAAATGGAGAAGTCAAATGTACAAAGTGGGAAAAAATAAGTATTTTTTGGTACAACAGAAAAAAAAACCTTCACTTTCACAATGAGCAGTATCTGAATGAAAATCAGTAATGCAACAATTCAAAAAAGGCAAAAGCTAATTCTTGGATCTAATAACAGGAGTACAATTCCTGAAAACTTGAGTGAAATCTCATCTTGTTGCTGATGTGCTCCTTCATCCGAAAAAAAAAAAAAAAAAAAAAAAAAAAAAAAAAAAAAAAAAAAAAAAGGAATATACAACTAGATCTCCTGGGAAAGATTTAATAATTTGTGAACAAATTATTTTGGAAAAACATGACCATCTATCTTCTCATGTGCCATGCCTGTGTGTGGAAGCCAGATAATAACAATCATTTTAGTTTTTAATAAAAAGATCAAAGACCAGGAAAATCAATCTAATGATTACAGTAATTAAACACTGAAACATGGCAACCCTCAGGAATTTACTTAATTCTAGGTTCTTAAGAAGAGTACAATGAACTCCTATGACTGACAGTCTAGCTATACTTGCTTCAGCCTGAGTACCAGGAGCTAAGCTATAAATGATCTGTATGACCATTCCAAATCTGGTCTCTTAGTCCTTCAGGCCAGCCTGGAAAACAGACTAACACATGCCTGAGGTTAACTGAGTTCCTGAGGATCTTCTATTGCATCAGACACACACCAAAAAGTAGTTTCCATTAAGCTCATACAGGTTTTATAGCCAGCTAACAATAGCCATAGACAGGCTCATTACAAATAATGAAACTATCTGTTAGCAACATTTTAATACTGTGCCAACACTTAGTTATTTCCACGAATGTAAACACACAGTAGAAGAAAAGACAAATGAGAGAAGTTGAAGTGAAGTCTAGGATGCAGATTTTCTTGAGAAAAGTATGTGTGAGCCTCTTTCCTTCCAAAGCAACACGAAAATAGGAAGGAAATCCTAGGAACTCATCTATGACAAGGGGTCTGAGTATCTCCAATCAGCTACTCTTTTTTTTTTTTTTTTTTTTTTTTAGAAAATAAAACAAATAATATGGTAAACTACTTTATATTTTACATAACAAGGTAATCATACACTTCAAATCACAGAATAAAATTCAATCTCACAATATCAAAAATCAGCTTTTGCCCATCTCCCCTTATGTAAAGGAGTAGATAAACCTCACTGGTTAACTTCTGCACAGTCATTTCTACTATCATATCCAATTGCATTTACATATGCCATCAATATACTCTGAAAATTGGGATGTCAGGTTTTCATTCTGTCTGGGAAGTAACTCCCCTCCCCCTCTCCTATTTTTCCCCCCTTTCCTTTTACATACAAATATAACAGTTTTAAAACATGTCAAAACCTTCACATTTGGCTCATCAAAAGTGACACTAACAAGACAGTCATCTGATGAGATAATTTGCTCCTTACTAGATTTTTTAAAAAGCATCACAAGCATCACAGATATATATATATATATAAATGTTGCTGTCTGCCAAGCCCTATCACTTCAATGAATACAGTCCTCTTGACATTGAATAGTTTATTTTCATAAATTATTCCTGACTGAATGTAGAATTATCTAAGTGACAGAATGTATACTCATGAGAAAACACAAGAGATCCATTTATTGCTGTCTTATTGCTGGCTCTCTACCTTTGCAGCTGCTGCCGTCTTCACAGTTAATATAGCTTTGCATTTTGCATTGAAAACTGTGTATTAACATAGTACAGGAAAGTTGAAAGAAGAATCTTGACTAGTTAATCACAACATTGTTAGATAAAAGAGTTAATGCTGTACACACATTATGTAGGATTTATCAGTTATCTAAAAAGCTCCCAAATTTAATCACAAAGTTTAACTGTGTGAAAACTTAAAAAATATAGAGAAACCAGAGAAAGTGATATCAGTCCTTCCAGCAGAATAAACCATGTGGTTCTTAACAGCAGGGCAGTTTGAATTGTTTAACATGAGAAAAGCTCAAATGTTTGTGTTTTAATATTGTTTCAGTTTTGTTGGACCTTTTTCAATTTTGCAGCTTTGCTACAAATGAACTTTTATTACAATGAAAGTAAACCCACTTTACCATCAATTGTTTTACTTCTTTTAAATAAATGCTAGAGGGAAAAAATAGTTTTTCCACATAGAAACTCTGTATACTTTTTCTACTTCCTGTACTTACTCACTCTGCTCTGGTTCTAGGCAAAATAGTCACTTTAATCCTACAAAATTTCTATAAAAAGATGCAATCTAATGCCCCCATTTCCTAACCTCCTCACTCAGTACTAATTCTTAAAGTCTCCCTTGTTCTGGTGAAAACCTTCATCACATTTATTGCCAAGATGGATTAGTGAATTTATAAAACTGGAGGGAAAAAAAAAAAAAAAAAAAAAAAAAAAAAAAAAAAA
>NC_048894.1:39420172-39462811 GCF_011077185.1 Oxyura jamaicensis
TTTTATAAAATTGTCGGGAAAAAAAAAAAAAAAAAAAAAAAAAAAAAAAAAAAGTTCATTTTCTACCCAACCAGTTCCCTGGTCTAGCTTACCACAGGAATGCAGAAAAACTGATTATGTTAGTATACAGGAGCTACAGGAGCCAGTGGAAATAAATAAGCAAAAGGAAGGTGGGAGAATTTCAGACCAATTCAGAATTATTTTTATGCTATTTGCTACACTTCATAGACTCTGTCTAGTGGAACCCAGATAGACTCTGTCTAGTGGAACCCAGATCAGCAGGTGCTACAATATAAATGAAGCTTCTGAACTGAGCAGACTTTCCAAAAATGTCATAAAACCAAAGCCTTGTTATCCTTACATAGTATAAAAAATGCTTTATGGTAGCCACATAATTATGCTATGCACTCAATTAACAACATTTCCACTTACTAGCTGAGATCCTAATTAGTTGTTACTTTACACTATAACAACAAACATAAGCCACATAACATTTCCACTCTCTAATGATATATTCCTACCACCTATCAAAGAGCTTTTAAGGTGAAAATTACATTTTGAGGGAGTCTGTGGACAAAAGTCCATGATTTTCTTCAGCCTCCATGCTTCTGTATTACTTATGCAGCGCACAGATTCTGGCAAGCAGACAGAATTTTCCTGGGCAGGTGGAAGGATGACATGGTGCCCTCAGTCACTAGGAGGCAGGGCTGAGGATTTCAATGGTAACAAATTTCTTTACTTTGGTGTTTATTTTTTGGTACTTTTTATTTATTTTTTTATTATTATTATTGAAAAGAATCTGCATTACAGTGGCAAAGAAATGAATGAACAGTATTTGTGTTAAAAGGAAAAGGCGCTATTAGTCTGCTAATAACCAAACCTTATAGCTGTTATTCAAACCACCGTCCTTTTAAAGACCCATATGCTTAAATGTTTCTATTATCTTATTGTTATTTTGAAATAGTTTTATTTCCATGACATTAAATGTATAGCACCTTAATTTCACTCTTTAATTTGTTTGCTTTCCTTATTTAAAATAGAAAGCTCTATTCATTTCCTTATACAATGCTTACTTCATTGTCACGAAGAACAGCTCATACAATTTCCTAAATCTCTAATCAACATTGACTGTTTTGTTTAATTATCTAGATACCAAAGCCACAGTCATTCCTTTCCACTTAATAAGGTCCACTTGTAAATAACAGTTAGCTTTCCAAAGGGTTCAAAGTCTATAAAAATAGTTCAGTGATAGTCATTAAAATATGTCCTGCAGATGGCTGCATAATTTGGATTTTCATTTTGTTCTTTTGTTACATAACCTTTAATTTGTTTACTTTTTCCCTCTTCCAATTTAAAAACAGATCAACACATTCTTGATAACAATTTAAATAGCTACATTTTCACATCAGTATTTTAATGCTTTATATTTTTAGAAACAATTTACTGAAAAGACATATATTTACAAATAAATTAGCTTAATTAATTAGATGGATATTTATAATAATTTTACAAAAGTCAAGACAGAAAGGATTTATAATCCTCCTGGTTATGAGTCCCAGTACGGTCAGCAACAAAACAACAGAATCTTTTCAGCATGACCAAGAAAGTTTCCTGTCACTTACATAGTTACGCAATAATCTCAGGCCATTTAGATGTCATTCCAAACAAACCACTGTATTCACTTCTTTTGCAAATTTCCCTTCAAGATCTGTTTGCCACAGCACTATTACAGGGTCTAAGCATTTTTTGTTGTTGTTGTTGTTTTGTTTTTAACAAATCATATGTTCATATCAGAACAATTATTTTATAAATTTTCTGTAACTATCCCTTATAAGTGTTTCAAAAAAAGCCTCAAAAACAAATGAGGCTTATGTCTGGATTTTCTGCCACATAGAAAGCATTGCAATTCACAATGAAACAAAAGCTTTCCTGTGCAATTTGGTCAGGAATGATATTGTATTAAAAGAAAGAAAAACAACAACAACAACAAAAAGCATTGACCTAAGCAGACTCAATTAGAACAATACAACTAGGGCTTATAAAGTCACCGCAATACAAATAGGGGGGTGAATTTTGAAAAACACATTCTTGCCTCTTCCCTTTTTCCCCAAACTCAACCTTGCTTAATGCCCAAATGCAAATGAATGGATTATTACAGTATATGCATAAATTATTAGTAATAATATGCAAACCTATGTGGCTTTGCATTTTTAATGTAGTCTAGTTAACAACAGTTTGAGCTACAAATAAGTTTTCTGTGTTTCTGGCACTTGGTTGGGTTTTTTTGAACATTGTAAATATACTTACAAACTAGAGACACCAGAAACAAAAGTGAAACACAGAACTATCTGGAGCACAGGATAAGGACACTTTTCTGGTTTACACCTTTACCTTCAAAGACTGTTTGGGACTAGCAAAAATAAAAAATAAAAAAATCTTGGCCTAAAAGAAAGCACTAATAGTAGATAAATAGATGTTGAAGGAAACTCTTAAGTCTTTTGCAAACATAAGAGATCACAATTCCTCAAGGATTTATCAACTCTACAGACAAATAGGGAAGTTAATTTGTTCTCTTTGAATAGGACAGAAATTTGGATACACTCTTTCTGTCCAAGTGATTTAATCAATAAGCAGGTTTCTACTGGGGTTCCATGGAACTTGCGATACACAATTCCCATTTACAGCTTACCTGTTCAGTGGCAAGAGAAAGTTTCTTCAATTGAATTTGATTTTCTTCCTTTTTTTCATCTTTTTTTTTTTTAATTTTTATTTTCCTTTTACTCAGAAAATGAAAGCTCAGTTTTGTAGCACATAAACTGTTGAGCAAAGAATTATTATTTTTTCTACCTCATGTATAAGAATTAGGCATTATGTATATTCTTTCTTTTAAAATGTCTTGGACAATTCTTTCCCTTTCTCTGCCTCAAAAGTTATTCCAGAAAAAAAAGAGAGAATTTTATATCAACTTTCTGGAAAGAGAGTCATTAGATCAGCCATGAAAATCCCCTGAAACACTTAGTTTGGGCTTGAGATCACAGGACATTCCCCACATCTGCTGCCTGAAAAATGACATTTCTTGTGTGTTTCTCAAGCTCTTTTCTTGTCAGCTAATGATGAAACAAAAACTTCTTCCCAAATTAGCTACAGAAATGAAGTTTCTGGGCATACTAGTTGGTTTTCCAGATATTCTCCATTTTTATTTATTTATTTTGATTGGGAACTGATCTTTTGATAAAATAGTTGTAAAGTGAGATATCAACAGTATCAAAAATATTGCCAATATTGATGTTCCATACATCCACTAAGGAAGGAAGACCTAAATGCTCTTGAGAATGTGGAATAACTCTGATGTATGTGCTCTAGGTGATCCTACTCAGCAGAGGTGAGGTTGGACTAGATGAACTTCAGAAGTCCCTTCCAACCTCAGCCATCCTGTGATTCTGAGATAAAAAGTGCAAGCAGCATTAAGCAGATTTAACATGTGATTTTCCACAGTATGTGGAGATGCAAAAATGGCAGACATATGCCGGGTAATGAATTAAGCTGCCCCAATTTTCTGGGAATACTACTTTTTATATGGGCTTTCTTCAGTTTTATAACTCAGTTTCTCTTCTTGGTCCTAATCAAAAGGAACTACTTGGTTCAACTTTTTGAAGTGTCTGTATCAAAAGAACCCTATAAAAGCCATATATTGTATTTACTTCATTTTAAATTTCATTGAAGAGCCATTCCAAGCACAAGTGCACCTGAAAGTGAGAAGAGGTCATAACACTGTTTGAAAATGGAATTCCTTCATGGTTAATAGCACACTCTAGGAAGGAATGCTTCTAACAGTACACACACATGCATACGCGCACACACACACACACACACACACAAAAATAAACACTCTGAAATCAATGTTTATCCTGAAACCAATGAAACATTCAGAAACTCTCCGTGTCAATATTGATACTACATTCATTTGTATTTAAAATGTTTACAGCTTATTTGCTTTTATCTACTACTTTGATAACTTTTGTCATAAAATCTTTAATAAAAGACTGCAGGTAGTTCATCTCAGTACATGCTTTTCAGAACAAACTAGCAAGAATGAACAAAATGATTTGCCATGACTTGTCAGAACAAACTTTTCAAGAGCAAGATCCTCAGGTTTAAGAGTACAGAATAATCATTTCCAAAATATACTTCTCTCTGACCTCAGGTCAAAATGGCTGTTTCAGGATAGTTGTTCCTCTTTTAGCTCTTCAATACACTGAATTCTATCTTAATTTTAATTGAATTTTCTTTGCTACATTATCTTTTATATAAATGCAGATTTTCTTGAAACATATTCACAAATATACAACAGGCAAGCTGAATTCAGTTGTCAATGTGCAATACATGTGAAAAAACACAAACCCTAATTCCAGCAAGGCTTTAGCCTATATACTCAAAAATAAGATCAAACGTAGAGGAAACATACAATTTCAATTACCAAGATTAGAAACAGCAAATAATTAATTGAAAATACAAAATACTTGAACAAAAATGCTGAAAAAATAGGTAGGAATGGCACTTTTACACCATAAACTTTCTGTCAGTGTCTACATTCTCAATGCTAAAAGTAAGGATATTCGGATATTCTAGACTATCCCATTTCCCCTCCCCCCCTTCCCCCCCCCTCCCCCCCCAAAAAAAAAAGATTCCCAACAATCAGTAAAGCAAATTCAGGTTAGTTATGGAAACTTAAAACTCTCTCAGGCTTATGAAATCTTCTTTTAAAATATCTACTGTGATAAATACAGCTTATTGAATGTTTTTCTTCTGACCTACTTCAAATATTTGAAATCAAAACTACCTGCCAAAGTCAATCTAAATTCTTAAAATGTGTACTGGGTGAATCCTGTAATTCAACTACCTCCCTGAGCCTCACTTTATCTGAACTGTCTGCTAAAAAAGGTAAATAAAAATAGCAGATGCAGCTTCAGTATGACCCCACATCTTCTACTTTTTTATATAAAGAAGAGATGTTTATGTTTCTTTATCCACCAAAGTCTTTGTCATACAAGTTCTCATTTCATCATGTTATATGAATTATAGCATTATCTCTCCCTACTGGGCCCCTTGTGTGGAATAACGATGTCAGCCTGAACTCTTTACTGAATTTAGCTTTCTGGTCATGTTATCACAAATTGGTCTGAGTACACAGGCTGCAAAAATGGAGAATGACAAATCAAATAACCCACAAAGGAGAAGAAAGCTTTAATAGCTTCTTGCCTGTCTACTGGTTATTATAAGATGACAAACAGCATCACACTGGTAACTTTTCTAAACATTTAAACTATGCCAGATTACCTTGAGATCTTATCTAAAAGTCAGAGGTCTCAAAAGATGAAAAAACATACTATCAGCTCCATCCAGATGAGAAGATTATCATTACTGTTATGAGAAAAAACAACTACAACAACAACAAACAATGATAGTCAAGGCTTAAAGAAGGTTAAAGATGCAAAATTTGGAACTATATTCATCTAGTAGTCTAGTGGTGTACTGACCTATTTACTCCAGCATTAACACTAAGGTAATAATTTTTGACAAAGTGTCTCTTTTTGGAAAAAGTTGTATCCATACGCAAGCAACTCTGGTTTCCTGGCTTCTGACCTTTCACTTCCACATTATGTGGAAGGAACAAATATGAACTATAAAGTAAGTATTTTAGAAATTCTGCATACATGCAAAGTCATCACCATGAAAAATGAATTCATTATTTTTTTTTTCTTTTAAAATTATACTTTTTTTTTTCTATGGCATTCATGGAATATGGGCTCCCTCCAGTGGCACAATTAACATTCAAAAATTTTCACACTTGTTTATGTGCTTAATTGTATAGTCTAATCAACAAAATAACAACCTAACATTTAGAAGGTTGGCAGTTCAAGTCCCTTTTGGGAGGGGACTTTCATTTATAATTTTTACTTTTTTTTTTTTTTTTTTTTTAAACTATATGACATACAGACAGCTTTTTTCATTGCTTCATTAAACGACATACAAAATTTACTGGCCCTGAATGAAATATTTCAACATGGTAAGTTTCAAAACAAACTATACCTTCCAATGACCTTAACTCTTGAAGTCAAGCTACATCTTTGTAAGAAGAAAATATATACTTTGTGAAGTTTATGCACCCTACATTTCACGTAATGCATTCTAAAATTAAAAAATAATAAAAAAATACTATGTAGTATCAAATCCTACAGAGTAGTTTTTAATTTTATTTTATTTTTGTATTATTGGCACCTCAGAAGGGTCCATTACAAATTGATAGAATTAACTATTTTGGGAAGAGGAATCATAGAATATCCCAAGTAGGAAGGGACCCATAAGGATCATCAATTCCAACTCCTGGCACCGCACACCCAAAGTTTAGACCATGTGACTAAGTGCACAGTCCAAATGCTTCTTAAATTTAGACAGGCTTGTTGCAGCAACTATTTCACTGGGGAGCCTGTTCCAGTGTGTGACCACCCTCTCAGTGAAGAACCTCTTCCTGATGTACAGCCTAAACTTCCCCTGCCTCAGCTTAACACTGTTCCTGAGGGTCCTATCACTGGTAATTAAGGAGAATAGGTCACAGAATAGTCTAGGTTGGAAGAGACCTCCAAGATCACCGAGTCCAACCTCTGACCTAACATTAACAAGTCCTCCGCTAAACCATATCCCTACGCTCTACATCTAAACGTCTTTTAAAGACCTCCAGGGATGGTGACTCAACCACTTCCCTGGGCAGCCTATTCCAGTGACTAACAACCCATTCAGTAAAGGAGTTTTTCCTAATATCCAACCTAAACCTCCCCTGGCGCAACTTTAGCCCATTCCCCCTCGTCCTGTCACCAGGCACGTGGGAGAATAGACCAACCCCCACCTCGCTACAGCCTCCTTTCAGGTACCTGTAGAGTGCAATAAGGTCGCCCCTAAGCCTCCTCTTCTCCAGGCTAAACAGTCCCAGCTTCCTCAGCCGCTCCTGGTAAGACTTGTTCTCCAGACCCCTCACCAGCTTTGTAGCCCTTCTCTGGACTTGCTCGAGCACCTCCATGTCCTTCTTGTAGTGAGGGGCCCAAAACTGAACGCAGTACTCGAGGTGCGGCCTAGGTCAGCACCTGAGGTCAGCGCCTGCCTCTCCATTCCCCCTCGCAAGGAAGTTGTATACTGCAATGAAGTCTCCCCTCAGCCTCCTCTTCTCCAGGCTGAACTGGCCCAGTGACCTCAGCCGCTCCTCATATGTCTTCCCCTCTAGGCCCTTCATCATCTTTGTCACCCTGCGATGACAAAGACATCTGCCAACTTTGGCCCAGATTTGCTCTGTTTCTGCCCATCCCAGAATGGAAGATACTATCTAATTATTAGAGTCATATGGATTCAAGGTATTACGATCAATTTACTTGTGCATTCTTGGCTTTGTCTAACAACAGAGACAATGCAGCTTACAAGAAAGCTGCTAGCTTTGTCATGGGTACTTTCCCTTCTTGATGGGCTCACTATGAAATCCTTATATTTACAAGCTCAACAGCAGCATGGCTATATTTTGCTTTCCACTTTATTCTACACTATTTATTGATCTGTCTGTAGTACACAATGTTGCAAATAACCAAAAAGAATGACCAAGATAAGCCATCTTGGTGAACATATGACCACTCAAAACCACCAAGTGGTTAAGCCACAAACTAGCAATAAAACTTAGGCATATAATTAACTTTAAATGCTTATTTTTGTTGTTTTTTGTTTGTTTTGTGGAACTTTTTGCTTGAAGATAACATCTACTTGGAAGAGGTACTAGATTTTAATCCTTTTTATATAAAGAAAAGACTGGATCAAATAATTAAAATTCATGGTAAGACTCTGATGTTAGTGAAACAAGTCATAAAAAGTAATGCCAGTCTGTCATGGCTTCGCTGGTTTTCCAGGGAATTCTCTCCTTAGAGGGGACCTCATATGGTCATTTCACTTTCTATATATGGAAAAAGGCAGATTGAACATACAAATTTTTTTATTTATTTTTTTATTCTATAGTCTATACTGTGGCTACTATGGAGAAAATTGTTGATTCATGTATTGGCATTCCAGATGAAGGGATCTGAAGTGATCCAGTGGAAGAAGCATTCACATTTAATTATAGTTTTTTTACTGTGTAATCTATCAGTTATTTTAAATTTAAATTTTAAATTTCTCTTCCACAAAAATAATAAAAAGTCAATTTCTCCTCTCCCCATCAAATCACCAACTTTAAAAAAATAAAATAATAAAAAGGCATGTTGGCATTGTGCAGTAGCTGTAGAAGAGATTAGTGAGAAGAGAATAAAACTAGATATAGGCGTGAAAAGCAAGACACAAGTAGAGCTTATCTGGCTGAAATCTCAGGAATCATAAGTTCAGGCATTCCATCATTCCTTGGGAGATAATATCACCTTGATTGTGAATTGTTTTATTGCATTATTTGAAACAGTTAAGCTATTTTCTAAAGGGAAAGAAGACAAACTGGCATTAGCTGCTCTGAAAAAAATAAATAAAAAAAAAATGTGCATGTTGTATCTGTGCAGTTGCCCTCATTTTATAAATAGCTATGCACAAAGAAACAATTTAAATGCTATCATATTTCATTACATCGTATTTCAATACAACTTAGTACCTTAATTCATTTATCAACATATGATACATGAGTTGTTGTAGAACAAAACCTCTAATTTATTCACAACTCTCATTTCCTTGTGAAATAACTGATAGATCACACTTTCAAACTTTCAGCAACATTTCCATGTCAGACACAAAATGTTTTTCTTCTTTAATTCTCAGATATGGAAAATGACTCACAGAGATTAATTCACGGTCATCCTAACAGAGAACACAAAATCAGGCATGCATATATAGGAGGGATTTAAAATCCCCCATAACCACCATTCATTGGCCTTAAATTGGTATGTGTGACTTGGGATCATTAGCAGTTTGCTAAACAGGCATTTGAGACACAGAAATAGCTGTTTTAAGCTATTCACATGCATTGAATGAATGTATTAAGCAACTACCTTTTTATGCCCCCTTCTTTCACTAGGATTTTTTCTTGGCCTTTGCCCATCAGGGTATATTCAGCAACCAACTCATCACCCTTTGAAGTCAATGCTAAAATACCATTCATTTTAACAAGAGTCAGACTGAGCCTGAGAAAGGAGCCAGATACAAGGGCTGGCATTTATTGGACCATCCTCTCAAACTTTGTCATAAAAGCAGAGATGACCTCAGACACTGACAGCAGCAAATATAATGACTGAATAGTCCCTTCCCCTATAAGATCAGATCTGAAAATGTTTTTAACAGAATTCTCTATGTTACCAGCTCTGCGATGCACAATCAAGAAGGATGAAGGCCCTCAGAAACTTGAGCAATTTCAGAAAGACAAGTTACCAGGGGATGAAAAAGCAAACAAACAAAAACACACACACACCAAAACAAAATACTCTGTCTTCTGTGGGTAATCCTAGTGATGTTCCTTCTGCATATCATGGAAAAGGCACGGGAGATTAAACTGTAGCAAGGGCCCTTAATATAGCAAGCACAAGACAGCAGCAAAACTCTGGCACAGGATTATACAGGAGGCCCTGAGACTATAAATCACAAATGGTCCATTATGGATCGCTAAAAGAATGCGACCTTGGCAGCTGACTAGAACTGGTTTTAGGACAGATCAAAGAGAACAAAAAGAATTTGTATATGACATATCTAATATATCCCACACATTGTGAAAATAACAAGTTATAATACAGTCACAGACTGTACAAGAATAGGAACAAAGGAAGAAAAGAAAGGGAGGGATTGCTTCAACCTTATCTCCTGCAGTAAGAACACCATTCTTGTTTTATTGGTGCATGTCTTCCTTCACCTTCAGCAGGGGACATACTCTGCTTTTTCTCTTGCCACTCATCACACTTCCACTGTAGTTCTGTGGTCATTAAGCATTACTTTTGCTATAGCATTGGGTTAAGTAAATTAGAACTTTAAGAAGCAGTGCATATGCATGTGTGAACTTTAATTCAGCTTCCCCACACGATGAGTTGAATACCATACTAAAGTTTAGCTAGAGCAAACTTCAACACAAAAAGAGATTTAGTATGTCCACAAATGTGTTAATTCACTTGTGAAGTATTCAGTGATAAAATCAGACTTTTTCTTGTTTCCTTAGGTTCCTTTGCTAGGGGTGAGATACCATCCATCTCTTAGAACTACAATCCATTGCGGGGACTCCATTAGCATTCACTTGAAAGAAGGACCAGTGTACAAGGGACTTGTATTCAGGAAATAACTTCCTGTAAGTCCACTTTCAATTTCTTTGTAACATGGCCTGTTTAGTGCTCAATAGGCTTAGGACATGGACTGCTGCAATAGGACTGTTTCCTGTAATTTTCTATTACTTTCCTGGAGCTTGTTCAGAAAGCTTAACCAGGAAGAAAGCAATGATGATATACAAATGTAGCAGGCAGTGAGTTCCTATGACCATAAAAATAAAGTAAAATAAAATATTTTAAAAAATAATAATAATAATAATCACTGATTCCTGGGGAAAGACAAATAGTTCATGAGATATATTCATGTTTTAATATGTTGCTACAGAAAATCACTGAGTCAAGTAGCGTAAAATTCTAAAAGGCTAAAGCATTTTATGGCCTCTAAAATTATCCGTTGCATATATAATGAAGTAGCATAATAAATGCATAATCTATGCTTCAGAACAAAATAAATGATTTCATTTGCACCAATTTTGTATTATTTTGTATTCTCGGCAGGATATGGGGGTTGTTCTTTTGCCTCAGTACCAAACTTAATACCAAAATTCAGTTTTACCTATATGAAATATCTTCATTTTTTTAATTGAATTCTTTAATTTCTTCAGTTACTCCCCAAAACACAGTGAAAAAGAACCAAGATATCCATCCATCACCTACCATACTGATAGCTCAAACACTCAAAGACGATGAAGTCTAGATTTCGTCCTCAACAGGAATAAAGTACACACAAACATGTAACCAGAAACATACAACCCAACAAGTTAGGAGATTCTTTGGTGTAATGCTAACTGTCATTCTCAATAAGGATTACTGAGTTTGTGACTTCTTTTTATTCATCAGTTACAATTCAAAATTAACAACTTCTTTCTATGTCACAGAAGCCCTGGCAGAAATCCAAAGTATTTGAAACTGTATTTATTTCTGGTTGTATGAGTAAAATTTTGAAAGTTCAAAAACAATTTTGTACTTCTTCCTTCATATTAAACAACTGATATATTGAATTAATTCAGTGCCTACTAGATTACAGAGACAAGCATTCCCACTGAGGGAAATCTGATTCAAGTCAAATGAGCGTTTAAGTGTCGTATTCATAATGGATTGGCTTTGGAACTGGGATTACAGGTGCTCTACTGCAACAGTACTCTATATTTAAGGATTATGATACTCTTCTAGATTCAAGTTTCTATGAACAGGATAAGAATTTTAAGATAACATCTATTGACTTTGTTGAATGATGGTTTAGTGGAGGACTTGTTAGTGTTAGGTCAGAGGTTGGACTCTGTGATCTTGGAGGTCTCTTCCAACCTAGATGGTTCTGTGATCTAACTGCAAGGCTAGCAAGTCATTTAAAGAACCACGTTTTTCAGAAGCCCAGCCAGAACATACATTTCTGAAAACACATGAAACACATCAGGCATCACAGGGGTAACAGAGAAACTCAGGTAGTGAATTCTCAATGCGTATAGGTGATGTAGGCTTGTTCTGTGTGGCTGTCAGCACTTAGGGCACAGTGTAGAGATATCACATATATGAGTTTATTTTTCCTGTGCTCTACCTAGCTAGAACCTATGTGGCTGCATTATAACCTGATGCAGTACATCTCACATATTATCTTGGGCTTACTACTATGCAGCCTATTTCTACGTAACTTCTAGCTGGATCTAAAAATAGCCAGAACCAATTTCTATCTATCTGCATTAAAGAACTTTGCAGTGGGATACTACTCAGCACCCTAAGGTATGAGAACTCAATGCTTCCTACGAATAAGTTGTTTTTAGTCTCACTGCAGCCATGAGCTTGACAATCTGATGAAACCTGACTTTCTTCAGTATATGACACAGAACAAATCTTCATTAATTTTAATGTACTTAAAGAGTACGATGATATAAAGAGATAACATTTTAAGAAAGAATATAGGTCAGTAATCTTACTGTGCTTTTATCATCTCATGGTTATTATCTCTTCACTAGTTATAACATAAAATTTTACAGATCACAAATATATTATAAGTTATATGATCACTTATTAAAAGATGTTTATGCTAATACTCTTATCATCCTTAGTCTTAAATTATAATCTTGAAATTGAAAAAAAAAAAAAAAAAACCTAATCAGTCCTAATAGTTACTGTAGTTTATCTAATGAGGTATGTACTACATCACATGCTCCCTCTTTGAATATAAATGAGTACATACTAGTATTTCTCATTAAAAAAAAAAAAAAAAAAAAAAAAAAAGCAAAGAACACTGATATTCTATGAAGGCTGCCCATCAATCCAAGTTAAAACCTCAAATATTTGGCTTTCTGCACAGAGATTAGAACTCTAACTTCATGGGGATTAGTAATTCAGGTTTTTCTCTTTGATCACAATGTAAATTCATTGTAGACTCGTACCTCATAATGATCCATCTGTTAAGATTTTCTCCTCAGTAGCTCTTAAAATTAGGAGAGGATTTGTTGGTGGGTTATTTTTATTCACATCCACATTAATGCAAGCCCTAAACTAATCAATTTGCATTATGTAGCCTTTCATACAGTTTGCACAGATTTACAGCTTGGTTGCTTTATCTAGTCTCATGCCTGTGAGACAGCTGTTAGGCATTTAGCTAATCTAATTCTAATCCCCAGGGAGGGGTTGTTTTGTCCATTGAAAGGTAGATGTGTGGACCACAGTTTACCATCTAAAGTATTTTATATCATTCCTTTTTTGTTTTTAGATTTATGGTTCTCAATTCAGAATTTATTTGAAAAGGTTCATTAGAACAGAAAAAATAATCAGAGTATAACAGCTATTGGCTACTGTTTGCTTCTAAATTTAGTTTCCTCTTGGGTACATTTAACATCTCATTTTTTAAGCCTATCACGCTGATTTCAAGTTAGCAAATATTTTTTATTATTATGTTTTTTAATGTATTAATTCTACCAAAAAAAAAGCCAGAAGACGTTTTCTGTACAGTGGTTTTGTTTCGTCTGCCACTTCTTTTTTCCTCTTATCTTTTTTATGATACTTAAAGAAATAAGGGGAGAAGAAATGATTAAACCTTTCCTTGTTTGATTGTGTCCCTGCCAACAGATCATATCTGCTAAAGACCATTCAGCTTTCTCATTAAAATTCACAGTCCCTAGATGACTAAACTTAATTGGTGAGAAGTCAAGGAACATAATTGTTTAAATTATGAGCATTTCTAAAAACAGAGCATTATGATGAAAGTCATCTATTTATATTGTGCTATTTCATTATGATTGTACTTGCAGCAGAAATGGATACTTTATCTTGCTCTTAAACAGGTAGTAAAGCAAAACCCTGAAATCCTGACAGGAAAAAAATAAAATAAAATAGAAAAAAAAAAAAAAAAAAGTAATAGCTTAATCTTGCTAAATACTAACAATCTCCAAAGCAAGTTTTCTTTCATGTAGGGAATGGATTTATGTTTTTAAAAATTAAATACATTTTTCCTAATGCTTTTCATATATTTGAGTGCAAGGCAGCTTGACAGATAATAAACAAGCTTATATTTAAACAATAGGCCAAGACAAAGTACTAGCTATATAATAATCAATAGAAAATCTGCCGCTGAGTTTCAACGAACAACTCACTTTAATAATAAAATCACAAACTGTAATTGATAAAGATTACCAGCCAATGGAATATTTTGCTCCTGCTTAAATTAATGGCAAAACTGTCCAGACTATCTCTTGCCTCATCTAGTCATGCCATATAGGCTGGCCATAATCAAATCACAGTCTTATGACATAGCCTGCTTGAACTGACCCCACATATCCTTCTACTGTAATCTAATGTGTGTAGTGAAGGCTGATATTAGTCTCTCACTAACCCAGTCTATGTACCCTTGTTAAGACTTGTTTTCCTCAGGGCATGAATTTAGCACTGATGGGGAGAAAGAGAGAATACAATTTTAACACCTTTGTGTCATTAGCATAGGTCAGTGAGTCACTTCTGTGCTGTGGCAAAAGACTGGCACCCAAATGCATGAGGGCTACAATGAATCTGCATGGATTTGACCCTTGGAAAAAGGTTTAAGAGGATGGAGAAAAGCAGGAAATAAACTACAAGCATTAGCCTCATCTCTCGCCTCCCTGCAGAGAGATACTTGACTGTTTGTTTTCAGTTCCAGTTTGTCAGGGAATCAGACTCCCTGATGTGAAGGGCAGTGGTAGACTAGAACAAAGCTTGCCTTACAGTTTAATCCCCCCCCCCCCCTTTTTTTTTTCTCCTACAAATCCAGGCAAAGCCTTCTTCCTACTTCAAATCCAGGTCAGAAAAAAATAATTGATAATTTAAATAATTGAATTTAAATAATTAAATCAATAATGAATTGATTTAGCTACCAATCAAATAATTGATTGGTAGCTAAATAATCTGGTTGCAGTCACTGTTGAAAAAAATGAATTCAGAACGTATATTCTGTATGTTCTGTGTACATCACTTTCAAAGATTAGCAGCTGTCTGGAATTTCAGCAGGATTTCTTGAAATCCTTCCTCTACCTGCCTTCACTATTGGTGAGAATTTCTCACAGCTATGAAGATCATCACTGCTCCTGAGACACTGGATGGATCTCTGGACCATGCCAGTCTAATGTGTTTCCTGGCAAGACACGGGGCCGACTAAGCACCATATGTTTGTTCTGTCCTGCTAGTATTTGCTAACCAGATGGTATTCAAAGAATGCAAGTCAGTGATGTTCTCTTGTCATCCATCTGTCCTGAAATTCTTACAGCTTAAAACAAGTACACTCTCCATCTCTAAACATTAGATTCAGTGAAATACAGGATGTCTGTGGCAAAGTAACATTAGAGTAACTCATAAGCAAGAACTCACACAGAAAAGTAAAGAATCATTCCCATTGTATTCTTAATTCTTTTCCTTGCAATTTGTAGTACAGCTGCTTTGCAGCATTACACGGCATTCTGAGATCAGCTGGATGTTGTTGTACTAGAACTAGTTTGTTATTTACAAGTCTACTCTGCTGCATTTATTCAAGCAAAGATCAAATGAAGTAAAACCACCAAAACCATGGTGGTCAAAGTAGACCACCATGATCATTACTTCAACCAATTAAAACATTTAATGTTAGTTTTAGTCCCTCTTTTAAACAATAAAAAATAAAAATAAAATAGGAGTCTGTGATATCAATGCAAAAAGTTGAACAATGTTTAAAAAAATGGAAAAAAAAGAAAGTAATTCAGCTGAGCTTTAATCCCTGACTTCTACATCTGTTAGACAGTCTGGAAAATATACCCCTCTGTCAAGGATATTGTCTTCCATAAAAAGGTTAGCTGATTCAGAATCAGATTTATCATAAACATTATTTCTAATAAAATTATTTCAGTTAATAATTGTTACTCAATAGCAAGCTAAGGGCAGAGATATTAACAGAATAGCTGATTAACTGCCTCCACTTTGCTAATGCATCAGTTACTAATGACAACTTGTAAATACCTGGTTTACATTCCCATCTTTCTCTTTGCAGATTTTGGCTTTTAAACTTTCAATGAAAAGATGGAATTTTTCACCTCCCTTTAAAAAAAAGTTTTGTTTATTTTCCTTTCCCATCTTCATTGGATCTGAAATATGGGACGAGAACTTAACAAATATTGTTAAAACCTTGTTTCAGCATATTCTTTGATCATTTTTACTCATTCTGTCTCAAGACTTCATCAGATAAAGTGCTTTTCCTTGTATTTTGAAGTAGTACTCTGTCTTTAAAGAACTTTGACTTCAATAGTCAAAGCAAGCTAAATAACTCAATCTTCATTTTATTATACTATATACGTTTTGCTGCTTTTCACTTAATTTATATAAAGTTGTTCCTCCCCTTCCCCACTTGATCTGGAAAGATGTGGCATACTGTCAGTCCCCTAAGAATATCAACAGATAAAGAACAGGATTTATCTGATTTAGTTTGTCAATCTCAGCACTACAGCACCAGAAATTAAATTTTAAGATATACAACTGAAAGAACTGACTTAATTCCTCCTGTGCCTAAACAAGGACTTTGCATTATTCAATGCAGGTGTAAAAATCCAACTTTATTTGGTCATGGTAGGGAAAAGATCATCCTTCCGGGATGATCTTTCATCCTTCTGGGTTTTCAGAAGTTCAGTGAAAGGTTTTAAACCCCCCCGAGAAACTGCATTCATATATATAAATATATATTTAAGTTACTATACATACGTATAAGCATATAAAATATATCTAATTTCTATGCTATCTTGAAAGTAAAATATTTATTCTTTATTTTCTTTCTTCCATTTCCAATTATATTTACAAAACTATTTACTCGTTCCAATCTTTAATCCTTGAACACATACAAAGAAAAGACCTTAGTAAATACATTTTTAGAACAATACAGTGCACTTCTCCCTTATTCCCTCTTGCTCAAGTGATCTTGTAGTCCTTAAAAATTCATCTATAGATAAGAAATGCTATTATAGGGAAAAGAAAAAAAAAAAAGAAAAAAGAAAAAAAGCCCTTACATTGTACTATAAATTATATAATTTCTGGTTTCTAAAATATTTGCAGATTCTCGACTTTAATAAGTTATATAATTAATTAAAATGAGTGTTCCTACTTTAAAAAAAAAAAAAAAAAAAAAAAAAAACTAGAAGTTAAGATTAAAGCCCTTGTTTATCAATATTTGAATAGGCTACAACTAAGAAACGTGCCTTTTGAATGATTAATTTTTACATATAAATTTGTTACTGATGAAAATTATTCTTGCTATCTGTTAGATAACACTATTATTACTATTACAAAGTCTTTGCTGTGTAACTACTGCTCATTACTTCATGGGAAGTTACCTTGGTTTAATAATAATTTGGTATCCACTGAAATTTAGTATCCATTACATCCTGTTATCTCAAATCAAGCAGCACTTTGCAGCGGGCAGTAACTGGGGACTATCAGGAGATAAAGACTATAAAGTTCACACCTCTAGCGACAGCTTTTTCTGCTCTACAAAACTTCCTCCTGTAGTATCAATAATTAACACTGATCATTTCAAAATCTGGAAATTCATTAAAACCTCTACATGCACAAAGACAGTTCGAGTGCATAAAACATAACATTTGGAGTATGTTGGAGTACACTTGTAGTCTGCAGCAAACAGAATACAATTTTTCCAACAGTTCAGTAACTGTAGTGAGGACCAGATTTTCAGACCCATTAGCAAGTCAGACAGGTGTTTCATACTGGGAGATTGAAAGTAAAACACTTAACATGCTTTTTAATTTCAATAGGTGCTCAAAAACACAGATAAATGCTTTGCATAATTAACAAAAGCAGCAAAGACAGATACCTACCTAAACTGAAAAATATCTCTTTCCTTTATAACTGTTGAAGCAGCTAGGTGTCCTTCAAAACCTGCAGGCAGCTCTTTTTATCTTTGGGCATCAGAACACCTTTCAAAACCTGTTTTTCAATGCCTAATACTCTTTCAGAAAATTAGGAAGTGTGCAATTAAGACAATGTTTTTCCTTCTCTTCAGCTTGTGAGATATGAAATTCACTTAATGTGAAAATTTAAATTCCTTGGGTACATATTCTCCCTGTTGTTAATTTAGCACATTTTTTTTTCTAAAGCATATGTATACGCAAAGGGTACTTTTAGCTTGCAGTGCAGTAAAAGGACACCTTTGTACCCTTCCCTCACAGCAAAGAGAGTACATGGGTTGAAAAAGTCAAGCATCAACAAAAATTTGGCTTATCTATGATGCAGGAAGGAAGGAAGCTATTTTTAATATTCAAACAAGGCAGCAATGTCTTTGGAACGTTCCATAGGGAGGTGAAAAACATATATTTATATGTGCACAGTAAGTATAACACTGCTTGAGATGTTTCAGTGTCATTTCTAGAAGTGATAATGATAAACGATGATGTATCTATGCTGACAGCTGAAGAAGAGAAACAAATACTAATCTGTAAAATGTTCTGTGCATGCACAGCCTATGGTACTATATTATACATCAAATGCATTGGCCCAAGCTGAATAAAGTATGATCTACAGCTAGCATTTATTGTACCTGACAGTTCAGTAGATCTGCATTTTGGTCCTGTAAGAAATCCAACAGCAGTTTTGCTGTTCACTGGGATCTGAAGAAAAACAGTTATTCACTAGTGGTTAACATTAACCCTTAGGAAAGACTGTAATTCATTTTTGAGTGCACTTGGCATTTGCAGAGAAAACTGTTCCAGAAATTCTCACCACCGAGAACACCAAACCTTCCAACACATACAAATAATCAACTGATTGTATGGAAGAGTCTTGTTGCTCTGTTGTTGTAGAACTGTTCACAAAATTTCCACCTAATTCTGAAAATAACATGGGAGTGAAGCTGCAGTACATACCACAAAGAAAAAAAAAAAAGAAAAAAGTATGGATTAAATATTAAATATCATACACTATGTCAACACTTAAGCTTGGGCAGATATATACAAAGGGGCTCACAGTACTCTTAAACATTTGAATTTAAATAGTTTTTGCTTCAATAGAGAAGATGAGGAAAAGAGATTCAAGAACAATTTAAATCACGTAAAGAGACAGATGAGAAGATTTACAAAAATTATTTTAAGTTCATATGTGCAGTCCTCAATGTATTTGAATTTGAAATAAAAATATTTCAATGATTCAACTAGTTTACATGATTACCTAAAGCTTATGCAAAATACGGAGCTCTACTTGAGGATAAAAAATAAGCTGGAAAATGTCAAGAAGGCAGCCTCTGTCAGATAATTGTAGGTCTGCTGCTTAACCAGCAGAATGCAAAATTCAGGGCACCAAATTAAAGCAAATCATATACCTTCAAATTTGAAAAGCTATTTAAAATGTTGATGTTATCAAAAGAGTAAAAGGAACACTTCTATTTCATTAGCACAGTATATACCTACCATTAACATATTTATATACATATTAAACACATTTCAAATATGACAAAAATATAAAAGTATAGGGCATTTTTTAATGAAAAGACAGAAAATTTTCTAGTATATAAATTAGATTTTTTTGTGTGATATTGTCACGATGAATGTTTTCCACAGATAGAAGTAGTAGAAGTGCTAAGACAAATGACCGATAGCAAAATAGTACTTTACAAAATAAAAAAGGTTGTTTGTGAGAATATTTATTTTCAGTTAAAAACAATGCTGAATTATAAACACTTTTTTCTTCCATAAATGTATATTAATTTCATAAAGTCAATGTGAAGTTTTAAAGGAATTATTTTATTATTTTTTTTAAGTTTTAAATTCAGAGGCGCAAGAACTGTATGAACATAGCAATATCACAGTACTACAAATATGGCTTTCATTATGAATTACTGTGATATTTTTATGTTAAAAGAAGTGGCAAAGCAATTGACTTAATATATATTCAGAAAAAAAAAAAAAAAAAAAAAAGATACAGGGTAATGTCCACATTTCATGTCAAGTTTCACATAAGATTTAATGGCATGGCATTCTTCATGTTAAGCTGGAACAAAGCTCTTTTAGTCAGGCCAAGAAACTACAGATTTAAAAGGGTTCTTAAAGTGATGAAAAAAGCACAAAGAATGTTCATGTTTCTTGGGAGGATTTTCCTAAGCTTCCACAATTTTAATTGTGTGTATTCCTTGGTATTTTTAAGCTTTCTAGCTTCTTACCTTTTTGTTGAATAGAATAATGAGATAATCTCTACAAGCTGAAAGGAGTGATCTTAATATGAAGAGCCACATAAGCAGATCAACTCAAAAAGTGACACAATCAGTGATTCACATCCAAAAAATGAAAAATAAAAAAATAAAAATATTACAGCTGTTCCAGGTCTGGGTGTCCTTATTGGAGCCACAAATGGGGGGGGGGGGGGTGTCAATTTTAAAAGATTTTATTCAGAAGATAATGGGGTTTTATTTATTCACATCAGCCTTACCCACCTTTTGATAAATGGATAATCAATTACGGTATCATAAAAAGAAGGATATTTAGGCTTTTACATTTCATCAACAGCATCTGATAATGCCATATAAATGAATGAAGTATGTCACTGCTTTCTGGTTTTAGTTTGCACTACAAAATGCAGTCAACAGCTCTGTGATGAGGTAGGTGTATTTCATAAGACATTACACCACTTCCGTCATGGTGCCAAACCTGAATCCATCAAAAACAGTCACACTGTTTGCTTTTGGGTCAAAATTTACTTTTTCAGGAATAAAAATATGCTCTTCAAGCACATTACCAAGAGTATAAACCAATACCACTTTCTGACTTACTGAACTGATTAACTATTCCTCCCTCCCCCCAAAATCCTAAGTAAATATCTTCTAACAGACTAAACAAACAAGTTACACTCAAACAAAATTAAGATTTTTGCATGTGAACTCCTGCATCATACAGAGAAAAAACAGTGATGCTATTTTTGGAAATGCTTTGTGTACAGACACAATACCATTGCAACTTTCAAGAATTCCAAATAATATTTAATGGTTAATTTTAAGAGAGTTTTCAGTGGGAATGGTTCAACTTATACTTTACTCCATATGCCATACAGGGATGCATGTTGTATGTACAGGCTTATTTCTAAGAGACAACCTGTTGAAATTAGTGGGATTATTCACAAAAGCAATAGTTACTGATCAATTTATAGCTTTGCTGGATAAGAGCCTTATTTTTTAAAATAATGGAAGAGGGAATTATGATTTTTTCTTCAACCTAGAGCTATTTTTTAAAAAACTCCAGTTTAGAGTAGTACTTCTAAATGCTTCACATAAAATTGATTATAGTTAACTTTAATATAAAAAGCAACATCACAAATAGCTTTTGCAATTGTTAAGCTTTTTTTAAATTGTCTGACATGACAATTCTAGTTGTAGTATTAATCTGCCCAGCATTAAATCACTATTGTGTGGTCCATCATCATTACAAAGATCAACAATAATTAAAATAATGATCTCAACATTCACTGATACCTGCAATCTATTTCAGTTGTAAATACTAATTAAGGTGAGTATTTAAAAAGAAACTCAGTTGCTAATCATGGATAAGGCAAGTTCAGATTGACAGTACTGCCTGACAACTAGTTTCTGATGTAAATAACAGATCAGGTATATAAAGCACCTTCTTGGACCTGAACAACAGGAAGATACTAGTAGCCAAAACATCACCTAAACAGCTAAAAAAACTATCTCTACAGGGTAGGTGTGTGTGTGTGTGTTGTTCTTTCTATAACTTAAGAAGGAAATAAGGTATATGACAGAAACAGAAGCCAGGCAAAAAGAGAGAACATACCTATACATTCCAGTAACTGACAAGGGTTTTCATCCAGAAGTTGTACTATGCAATTTTAATCTCTTTCAGAAAGTTCATAGAATATCTCGAGTTGGAAGGGACCCATAAGGATCATCAAGTCCAACTCCAAATTAATTATTAATCTCTGTGAGGGCACATATAATGACAGTTCTCCCTAGACTACATATATACCTCATATAGAGGATAAATACATTAATATTCCCTATATAGATGGGAACCCTTTGTGAATTCCTAGTCCTGGGATAATTGTAGATATACAGTGTACCTTCAAAGAGAACAACAATGAACCACATTTGGCCCACAAACCAATATCTTATTTAGGTATTTATATATGTAAGTACTTAAGTACAAGTCTTACTATGTGGATAACTTTTTTCCTGAATTTATCGAAGCTCTGTTTGTGTCTTTTTTCATATTTCTATAGGTATAGACTTACAAGCTTTATAAAAAAAAAAAAAAAAAAAAAAAAAGAGTATTTTTCCATATGAAAAATGATCAAATTAGTATTGGTGGATTCTCTGTAATCAATAAAAAAAAGAAAGGAAAAAAGGAAAGAAGAAAGCTATCAACAGATGAAGATATAATAAATTCTAAACCTTAAAAAAAGCTTCACCTTTGAAAATGAATGGCAGTCTCTTTTGCATAAGCAGAATAAGAGGAAACCTACTCATTGTACCTAAACTGTTTATGCTAAGGATGTGTTTATTTGTTTATTAAACAGAGATTTAGGTATGTTTTCACACTGTTGTAGAGCACACACAGAATAAAGCAATCATATCTTTAAATATATATATATATATTCTCTTTTCTTAATATCAAAACACCAAAATACTCTGTCCTTGAGGATGATAGGATAGGGTCTACAGACATCCGCACTGCATGTAGTTTCCACCAGTCTGTCAGATTATTCCTGAGACCTGATTCAATGAGCTTAAACAGCAGTGTTTGTACCAAAAAATAGAAAGATTTCAAGTCATCATCAGTACACTTTGGCTTTCTTCTGCCAAGGGTTATTCATGACAACTGACTTTGAGCTAAACTCATGCCTGCTCAGAAAAGATAAGTTGAAAATTTGCCTTTATTGGCTAGAAGGAGTGTTACGCCAATTTGTTTTGTTTTGTTTTGTTTTGTTTTGTTACAATACAGGCCAAGGGCTTTTGTAGATATGTAATGCAAGTAAAAGTAAGGCATGGTGACTGTAAAATGTTAATCTTGGTTAAGCAGATGTGGTTTGGGCCAGTAAAGTCAGAGAAAGAGTTCTAGAGGTTGTATTATGGGGTCTCTGAAAATTAAATATCCACAAGACTCTGGTGCTATGGCCTATTGGTACAAACAGTGGTGTGGCTCTCTCTTCATCACTCTCAGAACAGGGAAGACGCTGGATCCAGCTGTGGCAGCAAATGTTGTCCTTTCCCAGTGAAGAGTCTAGCATTTTCACAAGTCAACCATATGAATACTGAGGGTCCCGCTTACATCAAGGAGTGTATAATGTGGAGGTCTGAGGATGACAGCACGTCATGGCCACATGATTTAACAACAAAAAGGCACCAACAGTCAGGACAGGCAAGTAATTTGGCCTCAAAAGCATGGAGTTCTCTAGGCATATCTGTCAGCATCCCATCCACATTTTTGTTACTATGTTACTATGGATCCAGTTTGCCTTGATGGCACCTAGAGAAGTATGGGGATGGAAGCTAATCTTATTCACTTGGAAGGAATTAGTAGTTAATTAGTCAGAGAGAAAGAAACTTTTTTAAGTTGAAGTGCTGCAGGCAATCATGAGAAATGAAAAGCTGTGAGTAAAGAGCAAGCCTGAAGGAACTGGTTCACAGGTTAATCTGTTGTAACATTTCATTCATGCATCCATAAGTAGCTATCCCCTTATTAAACACTTATTAAGCCAAGCTTTCTGATTTAAGCACCACAGAATTTATGAACTATAGAAGAATGTGCCAAGAACTTGGAGCTTCTAATTTCCACAGGAGTGTGAACTTCACCTTTCCTTCCTGACACTTTCTCCCATGGAGAAATATGGTCTGCAACAACCCATTTCTACTCCTTTTCTTTGAAGAAGGCTATAAAATGCAGGTTTGAAGAAGCACACATAAACTGCACAGGCTTTCCCAAATATCAATAAATGCACTTAATCCTTATGGGATTCTAACTCTATCCCAGATACTAGCAAAGAGTTCCAGCCCTTACATAAAGGCAGACATAAAAGTTGCATGATTCAAAATATGTAAAGCCAAAACTAAAAATTAAAGCTTCATTTAAAGTTTCCTGAAAACCTGTTCCAATTTTCCTCTTTATTTTTTATTATTATTATTTTTGAAATCTAGCAGAAAAGGTGAACTTTCAGGGCAATGAGTAGTCAATTCAAAGGGATACCAAAATAGAAATATACCAGATAAGGCCTCACATGAAAATTCCAATTTATTAAAATTAAATTTTTCCACAAGAAAACATCAAAATTGTCTACAGAACTGGAAATCTATCTGGCTTACTACAGACTTATTTATTCCCTTTCATGCTTTCATATTGACCCACTGCAGGGTTTATGAGGAGTCTCCCTAAGCTAGTAACTGTCTAACTGTTTGGTCTCCCAGAACCAGTTAGTTTCCAAGTTCCATCCACACAGATACCTCAAGCACAATTTACTTCAAAACAATTTTTTTCAGAAAGCCACAAATTATTACCACCACCCTATTACATACAGAACTCTATTCATTTCCACATACAAAAAAGGGTTATTTATGCAACATGTATAACTAAGAAACACACTGTTACTGTGGTTACAGTATATTTTAAAATACAATAAACTTCAAACTAGGCAGCCCCAAAGCATTATCAGAATTCTAAGGAAGCAGTAGACTGTATGGCATTTGAAAGAAAGAAAGAAAGAAAGAAAGAAAGAAAGAAAGAAAGAAAGAAAACAATACTGTCATATTAATCCATGCATCACAACCAAACACTTTTCTGGGAACACCTGTACAGTATGTACAAACCCATGAGAAGGAAATATATTATAAATATATTATTTACTGGCAGCTACTGCTTCCTGCTAAAAATTGTCAAGAACTAGGAATTGAATATTTTGTTTTTTATTGGAAAGCTAGAAATTTAGCAAGAGAAGGGGACCAAAATCACTTCTGCCTACACCATTGTAATCAGAAGACAGGAAACCCCCCAGAACACTTGTGAATTTACAATACCCTTGATGCAATCTCCAATTGCAATACTCCAATGCAAAGTTAAATTCTTGTTTATATATGAATATAAAGTGATAGATAAGCACAAATGGATCTGCATTTTGAGTTTACATACCCCTCCATAACACAGAGAGGTAAGCACAACAGAAATCTTGTAGAAATAGTTGAAGAGTTCAAAACTGCATAAAGACCATTAGCTACCAGACAGAAACAAGAAATATAATTACCAGGTCAGCCATTTAATGGCTGTATTGATAACAATTAATTGAGATAAATCAAATCAAAATGAGGGTGTTCTGTCCTAGGGTTAGCTTACAGATAAATTTTCCTATACACAAGCTCTTAATTTCCTGGAATACTGATCCTGGAATACTTTGAAGATACACTTTTGTCCAAAATTTCCAACATCAGGCAGCTCTCATAAACTAATGCTACAGTCTGGCTGCTGCATGACAGTAAGTCCCAGAAACGACCACAGTATACATCACTAGGACCTTAAGGTATAGCACAACTCTTGTGTGTATATGTGCACTTGCTGCATACACATTAATGATGATGCCAACGGTTTCAGGTCTGCCTGTAAATCCAGACAGGTATAGAGGAGCCCTTCTCAGGACAACAAAGCTGGTATTAAGCTTTAGAGGGGATCATCTGGTGAGATACATCCCAAATTCTCCCTGTTTATTAGCTGGATGAGTAACTGTCACCATTCTCCACAGATAGGAAAGCAGAGCACCCTTATGACCACAGAAAATATTCAGAAGTTTGCAAATAGACATTTCAACATTTCTTCCATTGCCACTTCCAAATGTTATGCTGTGAGACCATCTGGTACAAATTTAGTTAACAATGCTTTGACAATCAGAAATTGCAGAGGGGCTTTGTGTCAGTTAAAAGAATAACTGCAGAAGTTCTTTTTGAGATCACCGATTTTGAGGATGCTTGAGAAACAACCTATCTTAGCAATGTATCCCATTTAAGATCTAGGCAGAATGGGTTGAAATGTGTTTTTGTGTGTGTGTGTGTGTGTGCTATGATCTGAAATACTCACATTTGGTATGACACTGAAACCAAGGCTCAGGAAGTAACTTAATCAGATGTTTTTGTCAGAAAATCAAACTAACAAAAGATGAGATTGATTAAATTTTAGAAACTGTATGGAAAATTAAGGCTATTCAAAGTAATTTGGGCACAGACCTCTTGAGACAGTAAATGTCAGCTTATGAAAAGTTCTGTTGCTAGGAGACTAACAACAAGATGTCTATCTAGCAAATGTACTTCTGATATTCCAAAAAGAAAATGGTTAATTAAAGGACAAATTAATGCTAATCAGTATACCTAACAGCTAATAAATAAATAAATAAAACATACTTATTCAAGACTGGTAACTACCAGAAACCTGGCTTGACAGCAAGCAAGCTGCTGTCTTAGTTTTCTTCAGAGCAGATTCTCCAGCTACCATTCCTACCCCCAGTGAGCTACCAATCATTCATATAAAAAGGTTACACCCCTGTCTTCCCAGTCAAGAAAGTTCTCAGACATTTTTTTCAGGGCATGGTTTTATTCCTCAAAGTAAAACTTAGAAGAAATATCAGAACATGCAAACAAATTCTTGTGATGTCTTTTGCTGCAGCTGTGAGGTATTTCTGAGCTTTATCTATCTCAGCACTGTGAAAAGGTGACAGCTTTGCCTTCAATATATCAATATATGCCATACCTTCAACCTAGATTAGATACCGATTATGGAAAGACAGGTGCTGAAGATGGTAGACACAAAAAATCCCCTTTCACCCTTTTCCAAATTCATGAATGTTATTTAAGATGCTAAATTTTAGTGTACGCTTTGGGTTAGAACATGCACATCACTAAAGCTCAGCTAATAGGCAGTAAATCAGCAAGCCATAGGAATGCTAGTGATTTTAATCATCTGCCCGCACCTTACATACCATTTCAGATCAGGTGCAGCTACCTGGATTTAAAAGGCCAACCAACCATAAAGGTGAAACTTTGTGTGTGTGTGTGTGTTGAAAATTCAGTGAAAAGAGACTAGTTAAAACCACTAAAATGTATATTAAAGACATGAATTGCCACAGATGTTTGTTAACCACTTGAGTGGTCATAGACACTTGCCAACCTCATAAAAAGAAGCATGCACAAGTGATTCCAGTACATTAATCCTTTTTCATTTACTCTTACTTATGTAAAGGGTACTTCTGCAGAGGTTAGGCATTTATACAGGTGTTTCATCTTAGAGGCACTGAACAAAGTCAGTCTAATGCAATGAAACTGAAGTGACTTTTGTGTTAATGGAAATTATTCCAGTTCTGCGCTTTATAAGAATCATAAAATAAAACTCTACATAATGATGTGAAAGATGGACTTTGATAAAAAGGAGATCAGTTCTAGTATGAACAGATATACAGAGCATGACAAATAGACCATAAAATTCACCCCTTTAGGGTATTTCACCCCTTTAGGGTATTAGCCCTGGGGAAACTCCCCCCCCTCCCCCACGCCCCCACAACAACAAACAAACAAACAGTACATTATGTTGCATTACTCTTTCGTCAGCATAAGTAAAAGTAGCATAGATTACATTGTTCCACTGCATTCTGTCTTCATAGAACGAAAACTGATCAATGAACCACTTATCAAGCCTAAGCAATATAAATGTGCTGAGTTCAACAGAGCACTTGTGAACGACTCTTGAATAGAACAAATGACTTAGATACAGATTCTCTGGCTGGTCACAAAGGACCTCCCATATCAGGAGCAATAAAGATTTAGCACAGATAAACACCTTGCTAAAATCTTTCAAGTAAGCCTGTGAGAGAAGCATCTGTTGATCTGGGAATACAACTAGCGCTGTAATGCAGCTCAACATAATATTGCTTTGAATTAAAGTTCTCAACTGTTCCCATGAAACCAACTAACAAGACCTGTCAAACCTAACTGTATTTTTCTACAAAGAAAAGTTCCCTGTGGAACTTCAGCTACGTGAAAACAGTTACTCTTAGCCAGCAATTGTTTCTTGGTTAATATGTAGTATACATGAGATACACATCCTTCACATGAGACAGGTAGATACACACATATATATCATCATATTGTCAAGGACTCAGTTTAATGAGGGTGATGTGTTCCAGCTTTCATTTCATGCTAGAAATGCTTTCATTTTCATGCTTTCATTTTCATGCTTCCTTTTTTTTTGCCATATCAATCCTTTTACATTCCCACTTTTATTTGTGCTTCTTCTTCAGTCACGTGATAGAGCAATTACGAGAAGGATGACAAATGTTCAGTTTAAGTTGTCTTTAAACTATCCATACTATTCCACATGACAGTAAAGGAGGAGAACATGCAACAGCAACTGTTCTTAAAAGTAATTCTCAACTAAGGAAAAGATGACAGGTTACAACTGGTTGGAGAATAATTTTTTAAGGAAGTACCAAGAAAGAAGAACAAAGAAACAGAAAGAGATAAGAAGAATACATACAGCAAGAGCAGTCTCCAGCCAGATTTCAAAATAAATCCTGGAAAGAATAGTCTTGCATAACAGCAATAAACCTTCTTCATCTTCAGCTACTGCTAGAAGTAGGCTAGGACGAGCTCCACAATAAGAGCATCAGTGCAGATCAAAAGCTGATTATACCATTATTGAGAAGAGATGAAGTTACACCTTGACAACTTTGCACTTGTTTCAAAGAAACATCACACTGCACAAGTGTGTGCTCTACCATGTCCTGGGTAATGCCGAAAAATGGATTTTTTTTTTTTTTTTTTTCCAAGCTGGCTGGTGTCCAAACAGCTCTAGTCCAGAACCTGTGTAGTAAATTTATCACAATGAGACAAAAAATTAGTTGGTCACAACACACTAACATAAATAGGCACAACACTTTCAGACTAATGTTTCACTTTTGGTTAGCCTGTAGAGCAGAAAGAGCTGGAATCCATCTGCATCCTTCCACCCTGTAATGTCCTCTAATGGCATAGATGGTCCTGCAGATGCTTTCTATGCTTTCAGATGATGCTATAGCTTCCCAAGGAACTTTCAAATCAGAGCACAAAACATCTTCTTGGGCTGTAGTGTAATAGGTCTTTACAAAGTGTACCTAAACCCTTTCCCTTTCAATGTACTTCGATTTCTAGCTCCACTCCATTTCCTTTTGAGCTAGGTCTTACCTCTGAGAGACATATTTAATCTCTCCGAAAATCCTCTTACATATGTCATCTCCTCCTTTTGGTATATGATCTTACACATTTTTTTTGCTTTTATTAATGGACTCCACAATCCTTCTTCAATGTCTGTGACAGTTCAGATGAGTCTCCCACCTTGCTAAGTCTCCTTCAGTCTCACATACTTCTCTGTCCTCATTCAAAGCTCTTCAACCTTCTCTCTTGAGATATACAGTGCTTCACAGAGGTTTACTGGGAGTTTCTTTGGCCCTCTAACTGTCCTCTTCAAACTCCCACTTAATTAGCACAAGAAATATTAGGAACTATTTCCCACGCTATTTGCCAATGTCTTGATCGTCTTCCCCTCAATGGGTGTCATATCACAAGATGATTCAGTTCGTAGTACTATAATGAGGCCCATGTTACAGAGAGAAGAAAAATTCCGTAAACATATTTCAAAAATTGACAGTAGGATTCAATAGAAGCTATAGCATCAGAAATTAATTTAGAGTGATGTTAAACAAAGTTAATCTATTTTAATCATTTGAATAGAGGCAATTAAGCAGTAATATTTCATTATTTGTTATGGAAAATTAAAGGTTTATCCAGTGCAATGTAGCCTGGAGCTATACTGTCAAAATAACAAATAGCTCCGAAATTATAGATGCCATCTTTTTGGCACCAAAATACTGCAGGACAGCTTTGGCTTCTGTGTGAAAAAACTAGACTCTTAATTCCCCTATGAAAATATAGTCTAAAAGATTTACTTGCATTTGAATAAGCTAATTCTATTCAGCATTCCTTACTTGTTCTTTTAATCATGAAAATGCCTATTGAACTCAATGAGAGTTTGAGTGAATAAAGAATGCTGATCAGAGTCCTTGGAGACCGTTAAAAATAGTCTCTATAAAAAATCATAACAGGTTATGTTCTGCTAAGTGAAACATTTTTTTTTTCCTATTTTCCTATAATTATAAAATGTCGTATAAACAAAGGTATGCAGCAAGCCCACATAATTGCTTGTAGCAGCAGAAATGCATCCATCATATTTATTAATTTAAAAAGCCGTTTTCAAGATAGTACATTGCAATTTTAATTTAAATGCTTTCCAAAATATTGGAAAGGTAGAGGAAAGTGGAGTGAATCATAACAACACTGAATTCTTTTTGAGTATAAGCACCTCTGTCCCATTGCTCACTAGAGGGTATGTCTCCAAAACTGCAAGCTTTGACCACTGTACAGTGATAAATTCACTCTATTCAGGTGTAAAACAAAAATGATATTTATATCAGTGATGTAAGAACTTTACCCCATACTTACCATGGGATAAAACTTTTAATGAAATTGTATCAATACAAACCATACAAGAAAGTGGAAAAAGTAAAATAAATCAATTAATTAATAAATACTCATGACAGCCCTAATGCACTTTTCAGAAGAGGGGGCAAGAGATTAATCATATTAAATTTCCGAAAATGTGTTCATGTTTGTTCACACATGCTATGCAGAAATGATCTAATTTTTCTGCCAGGAAACCAAATCTTGGAGTTATCTGAATTTAGTCAGCTGACTATGACTGCCCTTGAACCAGGACTGAATACACTTTCAGATTAACTAAGCCACTCTTTTCCTAATCATTTCTGATCTACTAACAAAGCTAACAAAGCTAAAATACAGCTAACAAAGCTAAAATACAAGGTCAAATATGGGAAAAGGCATAATTTTGGAAAACAAACAAACAAACAAAAAACACCACTGTACCTTATAAAGTTGCAATAAATTCCATCTGAGACCTAAAGGCTTCCCCTAAGTAATGATCTTACTTGCCTATACAGTCTCTTAGGAGTAAGGGCCATTTTTAGGCTATGATCTAGGCTAGCTTCCAGTGAATCATGTCTATTAAAATGACACAAATAGAAAGTAAACCACCACACAGATATTATAGTCTTCTGAGAGCTGAATAACTGTGACTGTTAATTTCTAGTCATGTGCATGGAAATAAAAATAATACAGAGTATAATTTGTTCCTTGATTAATGAGATCACATACTGCCAAAGCTTTAAGCTACAGCTCCTGGGCAACTGGGAATCAAAAGAGCAGAGTTGCTGACAAGTGTGACTGGAGGTAATGTGATTTCCATAAATATAAAATAGTGCTGAGTTACATCTATCAACAGTTATCTGCGCTTGAATATTTCAAAATGTCCAAGAGTATACTAGTATAACTGTCCAGAAAACAAATAAACAAACAAAAACTAGTAAAACTTGGCATTAAACACATACACACTTTTTTTTTTTCAATACTATACAATATTTAAATATATATACTAATATTTTACTAAGAATTACTTCATACATCTTGAACTAGTGGTCTACCAGACAGAGAACAGTTGTTCTGCTTACCCCCTTTAAAAGGAGAGTTCCTACCAAATTGTAGATGCTGAGTTACCAGCATTTTTCCTAAGTCTCCTATATTCCTTATATCCCAGTAGAGAAGTTTAAGTGTGTGCTAGCAGACAAAAGGGAAGAAAACAAGCATGCATAATACACCAAGCAACAAAAATATTAAAGATTATATTTGCTATTGATGAGCAGATTGATTAAAAAGTTATAGATAGAGATATAGCATCCAGTAATCCTTTAATGACTATTAACATTTATCATCAGGTTCATTCTATAAAATGTATTTATGTCCTGCGTGAGTATCATCCATCAGTCCAATGGATACAAATTTTAAGCTGTATGATTCACCCTCTAAAAGGATTATTCTTTAAGGCTAATTTATATTCATTATTCATAGCAATTTTTATAAGCCCAGAGATTTGGGGAAAATTATAACAATAATAATAGTATGGTATTAATGAAAAAAAAAGGGGTGAGGGGATGCTACACTGTGTATTCATTGCATAAATTTACACATTATTTGCCACAACACACAAAACTGACTAATGAAGTCAATTTTAAATCTGATGCAAATAGTTATTGTACAACAGAAAGTATAAAGCCATTTACAAAACTTTGTAGTTTTCTCAAAAATTGTGCTCAGTTTTCATTCAAGTAAATAGTCAGAAAAAAAAAAAAAAGACAAAGTAAATGCATTTAATAGCAATATAAGCAGAGAAGGTTAGCGTGATATAGGGGTCAAAGTAAGGCTCAAATACTGATGCATTTTGAAGTATACAGAAATACAAAGAAATCAAATACTATTACATTTCATGACAGGAAGTATGGTTGTGTTGAAAAATCAATCAGGTTTCTTTGTCAGTCTAATAACAAGAATTTTAACATGCTCCTGCCAAAATCCAGTGAAGCACAGTATTGCATTCAACAAACAGACAAAAGCTAGATTCTAATTCTGTGTCCTGATGAGAACAACAGAAAATATCACAACTGTTACATATTACTTTATTTTTCTCTGCACTCTTTACAGAATAAATCAAGAAAAATAAGAAAAATATCATTAAAATGGATTAATGAGAAACTACTTTTTTTTTTTTTTTTTTTTTTTTTTTTTCAAATTCCTGTGCTTTTCTTTTTATAGTCTCACACATTAACTTACCCAACAGCATTGCACTCACTGCTAATGAAAAGAAAGCAGGCTGTACAAATCTTCTTAAGCCTCCCGTGGCAAGAAAACTATTATAGAAATGAATAGAATAAAGTCTCTGGAGCTTTTCCCTTGCCTGCTTGTTTTACAAAAGGCAGTTAGGATCACACTGAGAAGTGTCAAAGCTGAATAAACCACTAGCAATTGGGTTTATACCCTTTGGGTAGTTAGTTCTTCATAGATGATGGTTCGACTTTGTCCAAAAACCAGTATGCGAGAAACAATGTGGAATCTACCAGAGGCTGTAGCCAAGCTTAAAAATGTAGACAAAGGAACATCTTGCTTCTAAAGCAAGGGAAGGCTTGTCACAGGACATTAATTCAAGCAAGCTGATGTTACATCAAACCCATGCATCTAAACACAGTTAATCTGCAGCTTTTCACGTTGCGATCTAAGAGACATTCAGCTGCAGTGTATTGGAGCCCCTGGGTTTAGTGTCGCTAAGAACAGGAGAGCTCTCTCCACTCTTCCCTTTCACAGGAAAATGAACATTTCACATCTAGAAAACCATGAGGAAAAATGTGTCTTTCCCATTTTTTTTTATTATGAGATACAAATGGCATCTAATATTGCATATTGCCTCTGTTATTGCGATACTTACATATAAAAGAGGTCTAAAATGATAAAATACAGAAGATATGCTTCTAAAGCTCCCACAGACAGCAGGGGGAGAGCCTGACAATAACTATGAAACATTCAATTTTAATGGCTGCTTTAGGAAATAAGTAAAAAGAATGGTGGTAAATCTGTATTTTTTCCATAACCTTGTATTCTCTGTAGATAGCTGATTAAAATAAAATAAAAATAAAAATAAAAAAAATAATTAAATAAATAAAAACTGAATTGTGGAATTGTCTTTTGTCTTTGGCATTCTTTGGCATTTTGGTGTTCAGTAGTATCAAGCTTTTTATGTCCTCACAAATTACATTTCTAAAGCAACAACAACTGTTAAAAAAATTAAACATTAGCTACAATGCATGAGGATTTCCTTTATTAAGAGCATTTTACTTGCTATGCATCAAAATAAAGACTCTGTATTCAAAAAGCAACATAAATAAATAACTGTGAAAATGAATGAAAGTATATTCTAAGTATATAGTTTCAACTTGTTAGTAATGTTAATACCATTCTCCCCACTAACTTCAGTCTTTTCTTTTCAATGAATGGTACGTCATTTTATTCCTACTTCTGAACCCATTACCAGTGAAGAGTTGTAACCTTGCTAGTCCAAACAATTTTTTACTGGCAAGGTTATCAGAGCATATGGAAATTTAGCTAACGTGAAGTGATCTGGACCAAAGATATGTTCTCAAGGATAGTCCAGGTATGTTTTTTTTTTTTTTTTTTTTTTTTCTGTGTTTGTGTTTTTTGGTTTACAATAAAATGCACTAAAAATTTCCTAGGTTTACTCTAGACACCGTTCCTTCCTACTCATGCTCCCTTCTATTTCTATATAACTCCAAGCTATTCCTGTAACACTGACATTCCTTTCTGCTGATACTATATGACTTTCCTTGTGTAAGGAAACTATTCACAGCACTATTCACAGTCTTCCATTTCTATTCATTCTTCACCATTTCTACATAACAGGCCTGTGCCTTTACCTGCTACACTGGCTTACCATAGCTTTATATTTTTTTAGAAAAGGAGCAGGAGCAGTAATTGGGTCAGGCAAGGAAAGTATTTTTTCTAATTTATCACTGATCTCTCCATGGAGTTCTTTACAGTAAGTATCCTCTTGTAAAATTCTGATGGCATTCTTAAATTTTAGTCAATTATGTTACATATGGCTAAACTCAGAAGCCGAGAAGAATGACAGTTTCTCCAATTTGCAAGGGCAATGGCTTTACCTAACCTCTAGCCAAGGTGAAATGGGGGAACTACAGTCTGAATACTTGCCCAAATATTGGTCGTAATACCATCTAGTTCAAGAACACTTTCTGATGACAACCACAGGATTGCAAATGAGAAAATTTTCCATCATAAATCAGAGCCATTTGAGTGATAGTTGAATAGTAATTAAGTTTCAGTCATTGTTTAATGTCTTCATAACAGAGGTCGAGTGGCAGAGCTCTTTGCAAAGGAAGTTGAACTAAGCTGTACTACAGCGTAATGCCCAAGGGAGCAGATTCTAGCACCTTCTCACTGTTAAAATAGCAATTTATTCTAAGCTATCCCATTCACTCAAGCCCTTCCAAGTAAGTCATTTACAACCATATTTCCATGGAACTATAGTAACACAATTTGCCCTTTGTGTTACTTTCTGCAGTTCTCATAGTGAACTACAGAATCTATAGAATGAATATTCACTGGAGGCATCTACTAATAAAAAGGTTGAAGGGAATATAGAAAAGAAGTCAATCAAGCTAGCCTGATATACTAAATGTAATTAAATCTACAATGTATTGTACTCTAAATAGCTTTACGTGAATAAAATACTAAACTAATATACAGAGAAATATTTAAAAATACATATTCTGTCACTATTTTATCCCACTGAGCAGGACTTAATCTGGATGCAGTTTGTATTTGTAAATGAAGGAAGTTGTAGACCTTATTCTTCTGTTTTGGTGTAACCCACAGCAGTATGGAATATATCCATAGGAGCTGAGTCCTTTGAGACTCTTCTACTTTATGGAAGAGCGCTTGAAAGAAAAAACTGCAAAAATCTTTTGTGTTCTCCAGATTTTTCCCAGAAATAAAGGGATGTTTTGCTAGGACTTTTTTAAAAAAATAATAAATAAAAATAAAAACTAACAAAACATAACTAGAAATCCAGAGTTAGTACCTGGAGCTCAGCTAAGATGGCACACTTTGCAAGACACAATAAAACCATGAGATAGTGAAAAGCCATACCAAAGTGACTCTGGCTTTCTGTACTTGGTATGTGCTAATACTGTTGAAGTGCCAATTATTGTGCCAACAAATTTGGTGCTGAATTCTCAATACATCTAGAATTCTTATTTTGCAAGATGTCTGTAGCATGCTGAAGGCAATGCTTGATTTGCTAGTATTTTTATTAGCATATCTATGAGCATTATTTTATTATAAATGTGTAAATTTATTTCACTTAACTATATTTACGGGAAATTCATGATTCTAGTCAACAGATTATATCACATGCATAGATTTACCTTCCAGATCTTTGAACTTTCAACTAATAACAGCATAGACTATCAGAAACACTAAAGATGAGAACAACTTAGTTTAGCATTACATTTTCAGTTTGAATCATATTTCTGGAGTGTGAACATTGAAGTAGTGTTGTCCCATGCAAGACCCTGGAAGGATATAATTTCCATCAGCTATATCTGGCACTGTACAAACCATGTTTAGAATAATGCCTTAATTAATATTGTCAGATACACTGTTCTTGCTCCACATACCAGTAGGCCTCCATTATTTACTAATTACTTATTATATATTCATGTTATGACTGAATTTTCCAGTAGACCTATATATATGAAAAACATATATTAAACAAAATCATCAAACAGAAAGCCAAAGAGGGTCAAATGTTCAGTTGGATCAAACAGGTGGAGAGTATCAAAATCAACAAATCTGCTAGTCTCTTAGAGCCCATTTATCCAAAGTGACACAAAAAGACTTTCACAGCCAGCACTACTAAACAGGAAGTCAATGTGGAAAACTGCTTTAAAATTGCAAATGATTTAACCACTACTTTAAGACTGAATAATGTTTTCCAAAATGAACCTTATAGGGGATGAATCAAGTAAGTCCTTCTGTATGCATAGAACAGTCAGTATTTTCATCTTCACTATTTATTTAACAAAAAATAAAGAATATGAACAAGAAAATTAGAGAGCAAGGTTTGAGAATAAAACAACCTTGGTTGTCCAGTGAAGATTACAATGAAATAGTGAATGACACCTCTTTACAATTCTAAATCACCTTCTAGGTGATCAACACCAAATGAATAAAAAGAGTTGCTAGTCAACCCCTATGACAGTATTAAACTTTAAATTGTATGTTTGCTATATCTTTTTGCAGTACATTCAACAACTGAACATTTTTCATTAGTAAGATTCTTAAGAAACAACAGCCTATCTTCTAGTAATAAACAGATAAGCAAACCTCCTGGGTTTTAGCAACCTTGAACCTAGCAGGCATTAAAAAAGCCAGGCAGGTGGAGCTGGAAAAAAAATCTATGTCTCTTTCTAAATTGCCAAGCCTCTTGTGTATAGCTTGGCCCAACATTTACATAGATCATCTCCATTTTTTCTCAGTCTTGCAAGACTATTTTTTTTATTTTTTTTATTTTTAAGTTTCAGAAAAGATGCTTCAATCACTTCAGATCACAAGGGCTGTTACATTACTGAAATAATCCTACTATTTCTTTCCTCAAAACTTACCTACTTCCTTGCATTCTGATTGACTGTAGATGTCTGATTCATACAAGTTAATTTTGAAATAACCACATAATGTGTCATCCCCTTTACTGTGATTGCCTGAAACCTATCATTAGCCAGTCAAAGAGTAAGGATCTGCATAATCACTCTAGGGTATTTTTCAGTAACTGCTCTGTGAATATGCAATTTTCCTCAACTATTCAAATTTCACAAACATATTCCTAAGGATCTGATTGGATCTTTTGCTCATAATTTTAAAGTTGTTATCCATGATGCCATCCAAAGTCTTGTATTCTTTAAAAATGTAAAAGTTCTAGAACAAGGAAAATGGTATAGCAAACAGAAAATAAAATAAAATAAAATAAAATAAAATAAAATAAAATAAAATAAAATAAAATAAAATAAAATAAAATAACTATGGGTAGAGGGCATCCATGATAAAATGTTAGAAGATTCTCTGGACCAGATCAGGCTCTTGGTTACAAGGATAACTAACAACTACAATGCCTGCACTGTAGCCACTGTAGCCTGCACTGTAGCCACTGGTGCACATGAAGGAACAGGATGTAGCTTACCCCTTCCTAATGCTGACTCTTCTTAACAGCAACAACAAAAATATCAAATTGATGTGTGTTATCAAAAGAAAGTAGAATCCTTAACATTCAAATGGAGCATGTCTAATGAATAAATAAGAAAATGCCATTCTAAAATCTCTTTTCATAGAGAAACATACTTTAAAAACATCTTAATGTCCCAAATGTATAGTGCTTTGCTAATGACTTCAACAGCAAGAGGATTATATCCTTTCTTTCACCTGCCTTACTATATTCAAGTTAGCTACCTAAATGTCCCAGAGCAACTGTCAAATTATGTTAACTTGCTATATTTAACAGAATGTTTAAGAGAGCAGTACCAATTTGCTTGTTATTTCTACCTAATAGAATATTTCTAACACTGTTCAGTCAGTTGTTGCAATTATCATGAACACGGACACTGACTGGAAGTAGTTAAAAACAAAGTTATTTTGGTGTGACTACATGAATTTGACAAAACTTCAAATTATCCTGCGTACAAATAATTAATTGAAGCATAAATAAAATCACATATTTATATAACACGCGTAGTTTGGCATTACCCTAAACATACTTTTAGTTAGATTGTTTGAGATAGTTGTGGAAGAAATAGATGTGAAACCCTGAATATTAATGCCATTGCTGATATCCACAGAAAACAAGCTGATAAGGCACCCAGATTAACAACTCCAGACCTCTTGGGAGTTTTACAGCTCCCAAGTTCCCAGTATATACGGTTGAAAATGTGCAAATGTGAGCATTTCTTATCAATCCATAAACATTTGGAGTGCTGCATATAGGGAAAAGCCACAGCAACCTTGACAACAGCAGTAATTTTCCAAACACATGGTGACCAAGTTACTGAAAAGGGAGAACTTTCAAAATGGATGTGCAATATAAATAACACTACTTTTAAGATAAAATTAATGAAAAGCATATTCCTGTTGGTATGAGACATTGTGATATCAAAGCTAAGAACAAGCACAATCTATTATCCTCCAGAGCCATGAATAGTGACAGACAAGTTTGCAAGAGTGTCTGAGCTTAGTGTCAAAACACATAGAAACTTCCATTCTAACACCAATAAAAAATATATCTACTTAGAGTCATGCTGAGCAGTAAGCTCAGGGGAAATACAAACAAGAACCCTTTGCTTTGTCTAAGTTCATGAGAAAAGTGTTGAGCTTAAATGCAAAGCTTTCTGAATATGACCATACAACTGCAACTTATACATCAGCCTTATCCTGAACATACGTTGTCTTGGGAGAGCAGAGGCGCAGGAGCACAGTATGATAGGTCAGTATGTAGGTAGGTTGACTAATTCCAAAATAATGTTTTACAGGAATCTTCATTTAAAAAAACTTTAGCGAATTTGCAAAGAAGGTATTAATTGCATTTAATAACCATCCCATACTCTACCTTCCACTGAAACTGATGGCAGAAGGTTCTGACCTATATGCAGACTGAAATAATCAAAAGACATTACATCCAAAAGTTACCTGTATTTATTTCATAGGCATCTCTTCTCTAACTAAAGCATTACTTAAACTCATGACTACAGGAGGGACAGAACATTCATTTATTTTCTAAGAAATTTATTCTGGTGTCTAATTTCATTCTAATTTGGAACAAAATCTTTACATTCTGAATTATTCTATGAAACAATTTGTATTCTTCTTCCAGCTCTCATATGGTTTTGTCTGTCTTGGGGTCTATCCAGATCAACACTATTCATTATAAATGAGTGATGCCTCCGAAAGTCATGTTAAACTGGCAGTCATATCATTTAAGTACTTACTCCTGAAAAAATTAAGTACTTACTTAGGTTTAAAAGACACAAAAAGTTATTTTAAAGGTTTTGTTTTTCTTTTTCTTTTTCTTTGTTTTTCATTAAATCTTTTTATCAACTTCATCATATACCAGCTGCAATTATAATTTGTTCATGTCTTAAGTTTCTCTGTAACAATTGATTCTCAAAAAAGGAACTATTTACCATCCCTGCCATATATGCTTAAAACACCACTTTGGGAGAACTTCTGTGAGATACATCATCGCTTTTACACACCTGTTCACTTTGCTTCCACCACCAATGTCCTGGTATAAAAATCACATATCTCAATGTGAAATAGTTTTAGACAAAAAGAGCTTCTGATGTATGCAGAAGGTACAACGACTACAGTTGGGAGGGAAGGAAAGATGAAAAGATGAGGAATACCTTCTTACAAATATATGAAAAGTGTAAGATAAGACTGAAGTGAGTCTTATCCTCAAGTCTCTTTTTGCAATCACAAGAAAATATTTTAAATGGACACACAGGCATCTAGATTTTTATTTTATTTTTTCCCCATAGTACCATTCATCTGATGCATCACAGGGATGCAGATCTCCTGGAGCTCCAGTACCACATCTAGTAGCCCTGCAGTGGTATCTCAGCTAACCAAGGTCACCTCTGAAATGGCATAAGACACCTAGGTTAGTAGCAAAATTGCTCCGAGGTTCTAATTGTTCAAATTCTGGCAGTGCAACAACCCACCCTAACTTGTAAGGCTAAAGAAACACTGTTTGCAGCTTTGTCTTAAGCATTGTCCAGTTTTCCAATGAAAATACGATTTACCAAAGACTGTTTGACAGCAGAAACAGAATAAAATTTGTTTCTAACCCCTCAAACCAGTTTTCACCGGATATACTATGTCATATCACATAAGGAATAATGTCTCAGCAATAATTTTGAGCTTTACTACTTTGAAAAAGAAAGATTTTTATGCTTGGCTAAACTTCATTTGGCATACAGGATCAGAGGCTGAGTAATATCACAGTTAAAATAGTTTCAAATATTAAAGAGCCACACTAGTACAGTTAAAAACACTTAGAGAAGACAAATTCTGTTTGGCAAGATGATAGTTATCAACACTTTTAAGGAAGAAGTGAGAAAATGTCATACTTAAGAAATCTCTCAGGGCAAAATCCTCCTATTTGCTGTTACATCTACATAAAAGGACAGAAAGTAATTCAGCACTGACATATGAATCATACTGTAGTGCATACACTGCACATAAAGAAGAAAAAAAAAAAATCAGTTGCTTTCATGTGGCCTTTTCTGATATTTATGAAAAATTACATTCTGTAGCACTTACAAATAAATGTAAAGCTCTTTGGAATGCATGCCCTAACTACACAGTACATGATGAGTAATTAGTAAGAGGTGAGTAATATTTTTATTTATGTATATCAGTGCATGAAGAAGTCTCCCTTTCAATCCCTGCAGGTTGGAAGGCTCCCGACTTACAAGACAGAATATGTGATAATACAACATATAACAAGAATATAAATAACATTTAGGCCTTATGCAAATAAAATTAAAAAGAACATGGAAAATTCTTTTCCCTTGTAGATGGTTGAAGTCAACTTCCTTCCTTTTAAAGGAGGAGCAAGAAGGCCATAGAGATATTATAAGTTGACTTCCTGTTATGGTAATGAAAATACAAAGAATTACACTAGAGGTCCTTTCGATTACATTATCTGAAATCATCGCACTGTTTCATAACCTCATCTGGTCTACCAAAGTTAATGGCTGGCTATTTAATTCATCTCATTGCATCCTCCAGCAAGATTCAATCTAAACTTAATTTCATAGTGAGTAAAATTATTTTTATGCTTTTAATGTAAATGGAAATGTATATATATTCAGGAGAGCCGTACGAATTAAATTATAAACATAAACTAGGACTTTTGTCAGCAGCACTATCACGGTCTTCTGGCACATAATAAGCAAATGAAAACATTAAGCCGTCATGTATTTTTAACTCCTCAACCAGATGTGCTTATTTATAAAAGGTATAGTTTAATATTTTATATCTTTTTATATTGTTATGATTATTCAAGTCCTCTTTATAAAAAATGGGAATCTTTCAACTGAGTGTCAAAAAAAGCATTATTAGGTTTCAGACCTATTCTATGCATTTAAGTAACAACATTATTAGGATTTTTCCTTCTAAAAGAGAATCTAATATTCTCTTCCAAGACAACAAATACATGACACAAAATCAGTGTTTCAAATTTATTGTAAATTAAAGTGCTTTCCTTCTTTTAGCTATGCTACATTGCCCTCACTGTTCTTATTTAAATAACAATGAGTGCCTCTCCCTTTTCTGGTTCTACTCTTGTCATTTCTTCTGATAAAATCTGTCAAGCTATTAAGCAGGAATTTGTGTTTCCTTCTGCTGCCACTGATACCAAGAAAAGTTCTTGCTTGTTTACTGAGATCATCACAGATGACCTTTCCAGTATCTGATGAAAATATTTTCAGATTTTTATCTTTTAATTTTCAGTTCGGATTCAAAATGATTCACAGAGGTTAAATACTGAAGCATTAACAAGATGCACTGTTAATCTGCACAGTCTACAATCCTGCAATATACTGTGATTCTCTCTGCACAAATGCCATCTAAAAATTACTCTCTTGGAGCATTCATAAGAATATTTTTTAAGAAGATCATTATTCCTCACTCTCACTGCTACAAAGATTCAAATACCTTTAATGTGAGAACCTCTCCTATTTCAACATGGCAGGTCTATTAGAATATGATTTGCAGACCTTGCAAGTTTATCTGAAAAGAAAAATAAAAACAAGACTCCGCTCTCCTTTGTTGTGGCAAGGAGTCTTGCAAAGTGCAATCAGGAGTTCAATAGACTGCAGAAAGCTCTTCTCTTGCAGTATTGAATCTGTAATGTGGCAGAGAGTAAAAGTACAAAAGATTTGTCAATGCAGTAAATTCTTCCCTTTAAGAAGTAAATTCTTCCCTTAACATTAACTGCAAGTATTATCTATAGTTCTCTTCCATTCAATATCTTTAATCAAGTTTGTGGGTCCCTGGTGAGTGAATCTGTAAATAAAGACAGTCTCTGTTCTGAATAATGTATACTGTAATTTGAGATGCAGCATCAGCAGAGGGTGATAGCATGGAAGTGGAAAGAACTGGACTGTGACCAGATAGCATAGTAACATATGTATATGCTCATATTGGTGGCTTACAACTATTTGAACAATCAACTGTTCTTAAAAAAAAAAAAAAAAAAAAAAAAAAAAAAAAAAAAAA
>NC_048894.1:39462911-39586998 GCF_011077185.1 Oxyura jamaicensis
GTTTTCCTTTTGCCATATATTTTTTTTTTTTGTTTTGGGTGGTTTGAAAAAAATTAAAAAAAAAACTTTAATTAAAAAAAAAAAAAAAAAAAAAAAAAAAAAAAAAAAAGCTACTACAAACAAGCCTGCCTATCCCCAATAGGCCATTCTTTATAGTCATTCCATTGGCAGTTGGCTTCTTTCAGAATTCCAGAAGGTGTTGAAGGGAGAGATGGGGCACACAGAGCAACTGTCCTATAGCACAACGCTGGAGATGACAGTTCAAGTTAAATAACGTACAAAAGTAAGTTTAAAAAGAACACAGACATCCAAGAAAGGTAAAGCAGTTTCATGATTAGAATGGCATGCATAGGTTCAAGGAAGCAGTGCGAATACTGGTAACAGGATGCAAGGGTTGCAATACTAAATAAGAAGATAATAAGGAACACATGTGAGGACAGAAAAGGACGCCAGGAGTTAGAAGCTTTAAAGCTGGAAACCATATAGATGAGCAGCTTCCTAGAATACATACTAAACAAGCAAGTAGGCATAGCGAATTTGCGGGGAGGAAACATAGGCTTCCAAGCAACATAGGTTCTCACTATGCAATTCTATTGGAGAGATGATTTAGGCTCCAGTTAGTGTAAAGAAGCAATCATATACTTCAATGTATTCAATACTTCAATGTATTTTTTGTGAATTTACGGACTAAGTCAACTTTTCATATTTAACTTCTTCCTGAAATGCAGCAGATCCTAAATAACAGTTAGGAAACAATGAATTTGGAACACGGCTCTTATTTCCCACGATACCTTTGAACTTTCCTCCCAGCTCATTTCAAACCCCACTACCTTTTTGCCATTTAATGGATTGCTATTGCAATGTCTCAGGAGACAATAATAGCTTTGGATCATAAAGCCTACAGGGCTTATGATTTAGAGTCTTTAACTCCTGCACCTCTCACCCCTTTTGGAAATGCTAGTTTTGATATATAAAGTCTTTGTAATAAGGTGAGCACCTTTTTGCATCATACAGTGTTAGACCATTTGGGACACTATCATATTGCAAAATAAAAATAAAAATAAATTCCAAGCATTCTGATGATTATTGCAATTTTTGCTTTCAGTAGGAACTTTGTAACTTTTAGACCAATTGGTATCTCTCTCTCAATGCAACACTATTTGTTTTTACTATTAATTTACACCTGTGCATGTTTGGTGCATGTTTATATTTAACAAACATTCATGACATAAACTAATGAAGCCAGCTGATATTTATCAACTTTCATGAAAAACAAACCCCTTACATACAGAAATAAGCCACTCAGACTCCCTTTCTAAGCAGTATGTCACATCCAATATCATTAAATCATTTAACAAATAGTTCCATTTGGTGGATGAAATTTAGTTTATTAATTACTCAATCTAGGCAAACAGGTAGACTGAGAAAAAGTTGATGTTATGATGCAGATATAAGTGTCAAAAAAAACAATCATGTTATATTATTACAATTTTCAATTAAAGGGTAATACAGCGTAAGCAAAAAGATTAATTAGGAAAATGTAAGTATATCCTGTGTTATACTTTATTATACTAAGACTCTTCTCCAATGCCTTCTGGTTACATGTCTATAGTAGATATAGACCTTTCCATATAAACTTATTAGGCAAATAAAAGTTTCTATATAGAGAGAGTGTACTGTTTATGAGAGCTTATATAGCTGGAAAAAAACTCATAAAATATTGTAGGATGTAGGGTTCCAGCTTTCTGTAAGTGACAGCACTGACTTTTGGAAAAAAACTTCAGCAAAGCAAACTAATTATATCGAAAGCACAGTAAATACAACTATAAATTACTCCATGTGGTTCATTACACAAGACAGACTTAACCATCCCTAATTTTCACCATTGTGGTTACAATTAATCCTCAAGTGCCAATTATGTTGGATGAAGCTATTAATGTCTCTAACCTAGGACTATTTTAAGAACATATATTAGTATATAGATGTCAGCTGCCTCCTTTATAGTTTGAATTATCAGCCTTTGCATAAACTATTTAAAAGAGAGGCTAAATTCTCAAAATGCCATTCTTGAAGTTGAGTGTTTTTTTGGCAAACTTGTACTTACTTGCAGCTGTAAGGATGACTCAATTATTTGCAAAAGAATGTTTATACATAGATTCTCAATTACCATACTATAAATAGTATCAAACTAACGGGCCATTTTGCAGTGCCTCCTCACTCATTCAAGGTAGTCAACAGCAGAATAAACAGAAAAGTTCATGGAACACAGTTCTGCCACTGCAATAGTTGTTAGCTAACATTTAAATTATTTAAAAAGTCGTTGGAAAAAATAAAAAATAAAAAGATAATATTTAGAGCCACTTCTGTGGCACAGTTGGTAAGACTGAATAATTTCCTTGCAATAACAAAACAAAGCATATTCTGCTTTTGATAGTACCAAAAAGAAGAAATGATATTATGAACTGTGGTCCTGAAAAGGAAACCTTTTATTGAGCTGTGAGCTTTTTATTCCCGTTTTTGAGCTAGACACGTGGAAAACATTGTTAACTGCAATTCAGAAAGGTATATACACATATTCATTGTGTTAAGCAGACAATACTTTTATTGGAATAGGTTTGTTAGGCATAGTGAGGCATAGTGATATGCCTCTGTGGGTACTTCTCATGGGTAAAACAGGACAGGAAAGAGACATAAGATATTTTAATACCATTAATTAATGTTTATATTGGTACTTTGGGATTCATATTTAAAACATTATAACTACCTTGATCAGGGATTATACTCAATCAGTCATAGGTGTTTTTTTTTTTTTTTTCTAATACTGTTTCCATGATTTTCAATATTAGGTGTCTAAAGTAAAAATTAAAAATATATTATTGGGTTAGAAATGTTAATATTTTAGAAATTTTACTATATTTTGTAAGTTTACATTCCTGTTTTGCTGGTACTACCTCAGAGATGGTTTTAAAGTTAGGTATATGATTGTAGATGTCTGATTTAGATAAACATAATGTTGAAAGAGTAGATCTTTCTAAAGAGCATCCTGTGTCTCTCTGGATCATATTTCTACATACATTTTAGACGTCGTAATAGGAACTGCTATATGTAATTGTGTATATTTGCTATATTAATTTAATGTGTTGGTTGCCCATAATACGTGTAGTATAAATGTGGTTGTAAATAATTAATTTAAAATTATATATACATATATTTGATGCATGTATAACATACTACATTTTTTGGCTTATGCACTTATCTTTCTGTATATATGTATATGTATATGTTACACCTTTTTCAAATTCTGTGTTTTATAATGAAAAACTTGAAACCTTGTTCCTATAACATGTAATAAGGACTATTGTGATTAAATTTCCAAGTTTAAAACAAAACCAAACCAAACAAACAACCTATATGCACTGGTTACTATGACAACCACTTAAAAATGCCTATACTACCTTAGAAAAGGACATAGTAGTTCTCCAGAAAAATGAAAGTGTAGTATATGATTAAAATTGTATTTAAAAAAATAAAATAAAAAAATGTTTTAAACATTGATATGTTTGAAATACAATGGCATGTCAAAATTATATTTATTTGACTTGAAGGAAGTATGAGAGCTTTTGACATGCATAACGTGGAACTTTACTGGCAAAAAGTCAAGCAGGTTCATAAGAAAACAAGCTCAAACAGGTATTTGGGCAGAAAAATGTGACTGGACTGAGCAAAGCATCTTCCTACAATTTAATTGAGCTTTTTCTTAGTTTTCAGTCCAGATCTTGAAAAGAATGGAGGATTGTCAATACCTAAATAAGAACCATGAAAAATATTTGGTCTGAAAACCACGGCTTATCCATGTTTAAGCAAACCCTGAGCCCTGTTCTGCAAGTCAGTGCATTGTTGTAGACAATGCAAGACTTCTTTTGAAGGTTTTTCATAACCTTTGAAAAATGTGAAATGCTAGGACTGTTCCCTAAAGACACAGAACAGTGGGTGGAGTTGAATGATTAAGTCAAAAATTCAGGATAATTTGCATTAATCAAACTGTTCTGCAATTTGTCTATATTAAAGTTACAGAAAAATATAATCCCAAATCTTGGGAAAATGATTTGCTCTCTGGCTGTTGAGGTCACTGTTAGGCTTTTTTATAATTCATATTGTACCAATAAACATGACATAAAAAACACTAAGATGACATAAGATGACATTAGGTTGGATGTTAGGAAGAACTTCTTTACCGAAAGGATTGTTAGACATTGGAACGGGCTGCCCAGGGAAGTGGTGGAGTCACCATCCCTGGAGGTTTTTAAAAGACGTTTAGATGTAGAGCTTAGGGATATGGTTTAGTGGGGACTGTTAGTGGTAGGTCAGAGGTTGGTCTTGATGATCTTGAGGTCTCTTCCAACCTAGAAATTCTGTGATTCTGTGATTCTGTGATTTCCAGGAGGAATCAATTAATTGACATTTGAAGCTGGCATGGGTTGGAACACATTGAGAAGTGATAAAAAATAAGTTCTCACAGAAGGTAAGGACTATATTTTTTTCACAATAAGGAAAGACCTGAGCAGCCATATTAGCATGTTGCTAAAATTTGGCTGTAGCCTGTCTCTCTCTTTAAGGTGGGTGCAATATCATACCTTCTGAAATTTTATCTGGTTGTGCTGTTAGGGTTGTACCAGGAAGAGAGTTTTGCTTGTGGCTAGTGAATGACTTTGAAGATGAAAAGATTTTCTAACAACAACCAGGTGGTTTGTTCAATTATTTTCTATTTTAACTGGTTGACCTTCAGAAGTAATAATTTTCACTATAATTTAGAGATCATTTATTTTCTTCCTTTTATATTTTAAAATGCACAGAATAACCATAGAATGGCTTAGGTTGAAAAGGACCTTAAAATCACCTCATTCCAACCCCCCTGCCATGGGCAGGGACACCTCCCAGTAGACCAGGTTGCTCAAAGCCCTATCCAACCCGGCCTTAAACAATTCCAGGGATGGGGCATTCACAACCTCTCCAAGCAACTTGTTCCAGTGGCTCACCACCCACAGAGTAAAGAATTTACTCCTGATATCTAATCTAAATTTACCCTCTTTTAGTTTAAATCCATTACTCCTTGTCCTATCACTGCACCCCTGACAAAGAGTCCCTCCCCAGCTTTTCTGAAGGCCCTGGAATCGCCAGTGCTGGGGAAAGATGTGAGACTGACTGTCCTGTAGTTCCCTGGGTCTTCATTTTTTCCCTTTTTAAAAATGGGGATTATATTTCCCCTCTTCCAGTCAGTGGGAGCATCACCAGACTGTCACAGCTTCTCAGTATGACGGAGAGTGGCTTAGCAGCATCATCTGACAGTTCCCTCAGGACTGACGGATGCATCTCATCAGGTCCCATGGACTTGTGAATCTTTAGGTTCCTTAGATGGTCTTGAACCTGATCTTTTCCTACAATGGGCAAATCATCATTTTCCCAGTCCCTGCCTTTGCCTTCTGGGACATGGGCTATGTGGCTAGAGCTCTTGTGAATGAACGTGAGGCTGCTTCTACCTGTCTGAGGCCCAAGGAGAGGACCTCATTTGCTTAGTTTTCCTGATCAGGTGCCCTATAGCAGAAAACCCATTGTAATGTTTCCTGTCCCTGCCATCCCTGTAATCCTGACCAATAAGATCTGTCAGCTCTTCAGACATCCCCAGGTGGAGCTTCATGCACTCCAGCTACTCATTGACATAAAGACAATGCCTCCTCCTTGCCTCCGTTGCCTGTCTTTCCTAAAGAGCTTCCAACACTCCAGTCATGGCAGCCATCCCACCACATCACTGCATAGTTCTGCAGGCATGCATTCTTCTCTAACTCTTCTTGTTTATTCCCCATGCTATATTCATTAGCATAGAGATACTTCAGTTGAGCCCCTGAAGAAGCTGACTTACTGGCTGAAGTGTCTGAAATTCCTTTGTGCTCTTCTTAAGGTGCTCTTAAGGTGCTCTCCTGCTGACCTGTGACCCTTCTCCAGGCTCTGGGCATCTACTGATGACACTCGCATCAAACTGGGAGGATTTTGAAGCATATCCATTAACTGGAAGCATATCCCTGAAGCAAGAATTCAAATGTGGTTCCAACAACCTCAAAGCTATTTAATTCATCCATTACCTAGTCTTTGAGTGCTACAACATTAGCATTGGTCTTTGTCTTAATTCCCCTGGTTCCAAGAAAAGTGATTCATATGTACTAGCCAATATCTGACTTTTGTCTTTGAAGGTTAAAAGCTATATGAAGACTTTTAGAATTTACACTCCCAAGGAGAGAACAGCCATGCACAAGAGGAAAGAAAGCAAGCTTAAAATGTGTTCCCTGAATGCAATACAAACAACATAGACATTGATACATTAATAATATTAATAATAATTAATAATATATATATATTTTTAATGTATGGCATTTATTTCTACTTTTTTTTTTTTTTTTAAAGAGGAAAATAATGTCTTTGGGGGTTGGAGTGGACATGACACTATAAAAGGTAAAAAACACAACATGGAAGTATGTTAAATAGAATATTGCTCTTCTCAGCTCGTAACGAGAAAGATTGCATCACCATTGCAGCCATAACACTTTGTCTTCCACAGGTTTCAGCAGTGAATCATATTCAAATTGTTCCCAGGAGCACACTAATTTATTTTTCAAGATTTGATTTATTCTCACTAGTAACAGCTATAATTTATGATAGATTCCATTTTGTCTTTCCGTACTTATAAAACAAGCACAAGTAAGCAGAAAACGTCTAACATGACAGAACATCACAGCGGGAAAGAGATTCTGCAAATGTGGTTATTTTATAATGGTTTAAAATTGTAAAGAAATACATGAAATAATATTATAATAAGAAAAACAGAGATGTAAATATTACTGTTATTACTCAATTCCTTCATTTTGTTTTACTGTCATACGCTCTAGTGACATCCACTCTGAAAATTTCTTCAACTCAAAAAGACCAAATTGTGTCAAATGAGGCATCAGTAAAAAGAACTCAAAATAATAATAATAAAAAAAATAATAAAATAATAATAATAATAATAAAGTGGCCTGTTCTGGATGTTCCACTGGGTCATGCAGGTCCCAAATATCTCACTTTCTTGAATCAATTATCACATCACACTGCTAACCGTTCACACATTCACCCTGTGAAAGAGAGAAACGGTTTCTAACTTGACAAGGTGCTCCCTACTTTAATGCAACTGTGCTGTATCATGTAATATTAATAAATGAGATTAAAGTATACTATATTGTATGATATAATGACCAACTCAGCTGGATGATTATAACAGCTGAAAAATTATACTGGTGAGATATGTATGTGATTAATTATTCTAAGGTACCCACAAAGAGGTGATCAGCATTTATGGTAGTGGAAATTGCCAAAAGAAGAAGACAGGAATACTGAAACAGTAAAAGGTAAGCCAGAAAACTGTAATGGCAGCGCAAGGTAGACAATGGGAGAATTATAACCTTTAAAAGACCCACCATTTTTAAGATGCTTGCTTTCATATAAGATGAGATTTTTTCTTTTAAAAAAAGATAAGACTTAAGTGTGCATTGCAGAGGAATTGCAAGTTACAGGGTTGAGGTTGTCTCCAGCTTTAAAAAAGACTCCTTGCTGAGCTTTTGTAGTTCTGCACTATGGAGATAATTCAATTTTCTCATTTCTGACACAACTCAAGTGAGAAAAGCTAGCGTTTGTTAGCATCCAAACAGATGGTAAAGTCATACATTATACTTCATAGCCACATTTCTGAGGGATGTCTATTAATAAAAAAAAAAAACAACTATGTTTTCAAAAGTTTGTCAGGTTTTCTACAAGACATTATTTTAGAGCCTCAATATCATTCTGTAATATACTCAAATATTGTTGTGATTCAATTAATGTACACAGAAATGGTTTTTTTTTCCTAAATATTATAACATATGTATGTATAAAATATCTTGAGGAATACTTAAAAATGAGAAATTTCAAGGTCTGGTTTAGAAATGATCTTGAAATACAGTAGTATTTATTGTAACATACATTCAAATCACTTTCTGCAAATAAAGGATGAAATAGAAACTCATAGCAGAAGGCCAAAGGATAGGAGAAAGAGAGTTATCTACTCACTACACAGATTTTAGCACAGCAACTCAATTTCTGATACCCTCTGTGAAATGCCATCTCCCAGTTCACATTCAACTTTAACTCGTTAGGGTATTGAATGACCACATGAACGAGGCCTTGAAAGGAGCACCAGAAGATGTAAGAAAATTAGCAATGGAATTTAATCTCACCACCAGGTCCCTGGGCTGCAGAGAAAAGGTGGGAATAAATTCAACTGCACAAGCTGACTTGACAACGAAGAAAAAAGCTACTCATCCAAGTATGCAGTTAGAACAATGCCCAACACTAAACTGTCTGCTTCTCCCATGTCAAAGGGGCAGGGGGAGAAGAAGACAAAGTGCCCTGAACACAAGTAGTGTAGGAAGAGGAATTTTAATGGATGAAAGAAACAATTTTACACACTTTTTTTTATTATTTTTTTTTTATTTTTTTCCTGATTATAAACTTCTCTTCTCAGCCACCCAGAAAACAAGAAATCCAGAAAAGTTACTCTCAAGCTTTGGCATTTCCTTCTGTCCCGCATCAGAATGGAACCAGAAGACAGCAGGAGAGAAAAAGGCAATCAGAAAAGGGAAATCATCTGGGATACAAGTCTCTGATTTAATGTTCCAATAATTTTGGAACCTTTAGTCTCTTTCTGCCTTCTTAAAATTATTTATCATGTAAAATTAGTCAGATTTCATTAGGTCAGAGAGTTAACCTACTCTATTTCTCTATTTCTACTGTTTTTAAGTTGTGTCCTGTGGATCAGTAACAGCCCACCGTTGTCGGCAATAGCCCACAACTTGTAAGGAACTTAAAAGTTAGTCCTACAAGTTCACTTTTTTTTTTTTATTTTTTTATTTTTATTTTTAATAATCTTCAAAGAAAATTAATGGCTCTTTATTTCTGAGAGGACAAATGGTAAAGCAGAACCCCTAACTGGTTTACTAGTGTCAATTGATGCCAGCTCTGATTCAAAAGAGAAGATAGCTTCTTTCCTCAACTTCACTGCAAGAAATCCAAAAATATTTCTGAAAAATAATATTCACTTGGCTAACTGACGTGGAAAACAGCAATTTAGAAAAGAGAGACTGTTTTTTAAAGTCAGCTTTTATAACATTCTGCAGAAAAAGAGTCATAAAACTGTCCATGTCCATAAGCAGAAAAACATTACAAGAATAGCAAATTCATTGCATGGGGTTCATATTTAGAAAACCAGACAAAAATTAGATAATACTTTCCAACTTCCTGGAAAAAAAAAAAAAAAAAAAAAAAAAAAAAAAAAAAGATGGCCCTCATTTCTACATATATGTATATAAATATATATATATATGATGTATATAGACAAATATTCATATATATTAAATATAGGTAGGTGCTTTGTATATGCACAGAGTATCTTTCTTACTAAAGAAGAAATAATAATAATGTTTCATACATAAAAGAACAGAGAGGGAAAGATTTCTAATTTCTAACCATTCATCTTGACACATATTGCTGAGCACCAGATGGACTATAACTAGCACTGTATGGTCAATTAGTGTTGTTGAAGCCTGGTATTAGAGACCCCACTGCAAGCAAAGAGCTAGACTGTATGGAATCTGCCATTCTTTCCTCATGTGTTCTTTTGTCATCAGAAAATACCCTGTCAACAAAGATTTTAATTCTGATTATAAATAAAATATTAAAATCTAAAGAAGCATTTTACAGAAGTGCATTTAGATGACAAGTTGCACTTTTATTTCCATTTATTTCATTGTAATTATAAGAACTTAATCTCTTGGTACTTTACCAGTTGATCATTGACAGTGTTGTCAAGGAAAGACAGACTCAGGCATCTACTTCTGTCTTTCAAATTTCTTTACATTTATTTAAATTGTCATAATCTGTTTCATTATAAGCAAGAATTTTGTCTTGATTTTTTTTTTTAATTTTGCTTTTAGAATTCCAATCACAACTTCTGTCCATCTATATTTTATCAAACTGAAAATAAAACTGTACCTCTGAAGCATTACCGTACAGCACCTTTTCAACAAAAAATGATGTGAATAGACTCACAAAATTTTCAAGTCAGCTTTTTCCTCTCCCATTGCAATAACTTAAAGTAATTGACTTACTAGTATGAATTTTAAAGGAATACCTTGAGAAGTCCTAAGCAGAAAAATTATCTAAAATGCTTCAGAAGTTCTACTGTGGAAAACAATGAAACCTAGTTTTGATACAAAAACTCTTGTGAAATCCATTCTAACTGTTTTGTTTGAAAGAACTCATTTAGGTTAAACATTTCAGAAAAAAAAAAATAATAATAATAATAAGATTTTAATCTTATGACAATACATCTAAACTGAGACTGAACAATATCATGGCTGGATAGCTTAGAGTGATTTCTCTTAACACAGCCTTTTTTTGTTTTCTTTCTATCTTCTGACAGAAATCTACAGCAAAACAAGCTTACTAAATCAAGCACAACACTAATAACCAGCTAAAAATAATAAAAAAAAAAAAACAAAGTACCAGGGAAAACATTCATCCATTAAAATGCAAAACTTATATGGTGATCCATGAAGGGAACATACTGGAAAAGAATAGGAAGCACTATCTAGGTATAATCAAACGCACTGCCATACATTTATTCAGTAACATTATAATACTATGCTATTACTGTCATATAATTAACCTAAATTAGGAGAAAAAATAAAGGAAAAACAAAACAAAATAAATAAAAACACCTCTATTCTGTTTATTGGTATGAAAACAGTTTACCAGAATACATATTTTTAAGTTATCTGACACACACGCAAAAAAAAAAAAGAAAAAAAAAAAAAAAGAAAGAAAGAAAAAAAAAACTTCCTGTTCATTCAACCAAAGATACAAGTCTTGCTTACTTCCATTTTGGTGTTAAAAAACTTTCATATAAGATTGCTTATTTGACCTGAAATGTAACATTTCACACTAGACACCTGTAGTAAGATGAAAGGAAATAGATGAATAAATTCACATTACTGCTAGAAGAAAGATAGATCGTCTCCTCTCCCTCTAAGAAAAGATACAAGGCAGGTTGCTCTCAATTGCTCCAATTAAGGCTGCTCTGCCTCAATCAGAAGTGTGGTCTCTAGAGCAACAGAAGAAAAAGAAACCATTTTATAATACATTTTACCATTCTTCAATGTAGAGCTGTGAGGGGACCACGTACTTTTATTTTAGGTAGCTTTTTCTCATACCTTGACAGAGGATTTGTGTAGGACACTTTGAAAACTGCTTTGTGTAGCATTTTTCCAGTATTTTTCATTGGTTGCTAGCTTGGAAAAGAATAACAATGGGCCACTTTTATTTCAGTTCATTTTTACGTAAAAGATTAATGAGAACTTGTTAAGAAACAGCATTTCAAGTAATTATATGTGTACATATATGAGCCAACTTTTAATAATTTTTCTTCCAAGTCACTGACAAACTGCATGCCAAAGATGGCACAAGCCATTGAATTGCAAAAGTAATACACATATTATATTTTCAAAGTCATTATATTCAATACTCAAGGAAAACTGAAATAAAATCAATGCACTATAGCAACCATATTTCCAAAGAGTTGACAAAATAAAAATTTATTTTATTCGCCTTTTCCAATATTTGGAGCTTCAAGTGTTTTATAAAATAAAACAATGTAATGTCACAATCACAAAAAGCTATGAGTACTGTATGAGCACATCATGGAGCAGAGTACATCAGAACAGTCAGCTTCCTCAGGGCTCTACTATGAGTGTGTTCTTACCATGTTATATGCATTATATACATCTTTTATATAGTCTTACATGTATAAAATCCACAGTGAAACAACTGTGTACACAGTATGCATAGGACAGTTACAAGTAATTTGTATACTAAGAAAACATTTGCTTAGTTGCTTGTCTCTGATCCAACTATGTCCAAAGTAAAACCAACATGTTTTCTGCATTGTTGAAATCCCAACGGTATTACACTACAAACAGTCCAATCAAAGCATTTCAGGTTATCTTAATCCTTCTACAATCTCCCTGTTATTTTCTTTTGCAGAAAGCCATTCAAGTACATCATTGCAAATGCTATGAAACTTTGCTGACTTATTTCCCTAAGGGTAAAGTCAATACAAGAATTTATGACTTGACATCTAGCACATCTTTCAGCCAAGAAACCTAAATCTAGACGATCATTTATTTAATTGCTGAAGATCTTTACTTCTAGAGATAGCTGGTATAAGAACTGTGCTTCTGGGCTTGTTATTGCATTTAAAAATGCAATAGAAATAAATTAAAAAAAGAAGTGTTTATATATATTTATATGTATTTATCTTTATATATCTATTCTTATAAACAGTTCAGATATGAATTAAATTTAGATTCTAAAGCTTACATCTTGGCCAGTCATCCCCATGTGTAAAAACACTTCCAGCCCTATAGAGAAATTAAGAGCATTTTTTTCCACTCTTTCTAATGTCTGTGAAGTTAAACCTGAAGTCTGATTGAAATAGGCATGTTCCTGGTTAGAACTCAATTGAAAATGGCTCAAACCACACTAAATTTAGCTTGTCTGCTCATACCCAATGCACAAGAACTCATGCCATAAAACTATTCCTTAACTCCTGAAAGACAGAGATCTGTGCACAACAAGGCTGTGCAACCTCTGGAGTTAGGTGGATGTATCTGAATTATGAATTTGTGCATTTTAACTGGCTGATATTCAATAATTAATTTTTCTACTATTCAGTCTGAGTTTTTCCTAAATATAAACACCTCTGAAATTTACACTTGAGACTTCAAGCAGAAGTCAAATAAGTTTAGTAGTTTTAATTTACCATTGATCCTGTGCCAACTTAGCAGCACTCTGTTAGCAACAAAACTAGTATTTGATAAGGTATTATAACAGACTTAGAAAGTAACATGCTCATTATGTGGTTGACAGAAGAAAAACCATATGTATACATTCATGCAAAAAAACAAACAGATGTCTAGTAATGCTTAAATGGGACATGGGATACATTAAACTTAAATACGTTGCAGCACTGTTGCAGGAAAACAATGAGAATTCAAGGTCTGGATCTGGGAAAAAAAAATAAATATATTTTCAGAGAGATGGAAATAATTCTTATTGTTCTCTGTGAGTTTATGGACAAAATTGGGATTATGTTTGACCCAGGTACTCAGTCCATCTATTGTAATACACTTCATACCACCAATAAATAGCTTAGCTTAATCCTCTTTCACCAGCCAGTTGAATTCCACATATTCAAACATACCAGTTTCCCTGAAATTGTACTGATCGTAATTTCTTTGATATCTAGTCTTCCTTCTGCTTCCCCTGATCATTCACTTCCGTGTCTTTTAAGTGATGCTTCTTGATCTCTCCCTTGATTTCCTGAATACAGATCTGTGTCACTGGTCCCACAGAATCTTCTCTCTAAGCAGTTTATAATCATAAGCCACTCAACAACTCCTGTATGGGTAAAGCATATCTGGTTCTGCACTTCCTATTTGCCCAAAAGCAAAATGTCAGCCTATCTCCAGATCCTGTTACAGAGAGAGGAGTAGCCATAAATTCAAGATAAGCTTTACTAAAACAGTAATTTTTGGTCTTGAATCCTTCAGATGTTTCCTGCTTAGTCTTTTTTTGTGGTCATGTAATTTAGGGCTGAAAATTGGCCAAGAACTGCAACATTAAATTAAAAAAATAATAATAATAATAAAATAAAAGTAAACGGGCATTTTTATTGTTGATTATTGCAGCAATTTCCTCCAGAAGTCTTGCTGCTGCCTGTTACCATCATAAATATTAGTTCTTAGTCTGTTTTTTGATCATCTGAGAACCATTTTGTCCTTCTCTTTTGTCCCTTTCTTCTATCACATTAAATGTGATTTTATTTTATTTGTGAGATGTGTTTATCTGATTTGTGTCAATGTGGAGCAATGCTAGGGCCACAGGATAAAAAGTGAATTTCTGTCTTATACATCCTTGTATAATCACTAGACTAAGGAAATAGAGATGGTTAATGTATGTATGTAGTTACTGTGTTGGGTGATCAGTGTATGTATATGGTTCTTATATTCAGTGTTTAATGTATGTATATAGTTCTTGTGTTCTGCAATGGTCACCTGACAGGAACAACCTGGACCAGTGTTGTTGCTAGGCAGAAGACTGTGCGGGGGGAAGCATGCATGTGGTAGAGAAGATTCGAGAAGATTCCAGAATATGAAGAAGGCATGCTCGAAGGAGGACACACCCAGTAATGAATATGCATTAGTATAGAGGATATCAGCCCGGAATGGGAACTGTGGGGTGTGCGTCTTGGTGGAGCGGAGAATCCTGGCGCACCCAGCGCTGTTTGCTTGCCTTTATTCCTCAAATGAATTGCTAACTTTAATTGGAATTCTATTAGAGATTCAATCATTTATCACATATTTATTTTATTTATTTATTTATTTTAACCTTTATGGCTCTTCATATTTTATCATTACTCATTTAATCCTGCAGGGCAAAATTCTGTTCCTCATCAGACAGTGATGCTTATTTCCTTCATCTACTGTATTAAACTCACCTTTCTCAGATGTAATATACTGAACATTCAAATTCCTACTTGAACCCTGCTATAATACCTAAAATAGGAAATTAATAGATCACAGAGAGGGTATTGGTCCTCTGAGCTACAAACTGATTGTTATTGCTCTTCCTTAAATTTCTCTTATGAGGAGGATACTGCGTTATTTTCCAGTGTTTCAGTTCCCTTTTGTTCCTGTAGAGTACTGAGTTGTTAAAAAGGTCCTGGAGGTACTCTCCAGACCCAGATGCCTTGCATGGAGATGACCTCTTTCTCTGGCCATGGAGCCTGAAATTGAAGGCTGAGAACAGCTGATTCTCATCTAACAGTTTTGATCACAATGCTCTAATGTATTATACAAGATCTAAAATGAAGAAAAGACTTTTAACTTTGAATACTTTCTTCATTAAATATAAATATATATGCACAAAGTTTAGAACATATATATATACTGTCAAAATTTCCATCATTGCTTCAGGTCAAAAAAAAAAAAAAAAAGAGGACAAGTAAAGAAACTTGAAACAAAATTAACTCTGCATTGGCAAAGAGTGGGAAACAGCTAGATGTAGTCTTGTTTTTGAACAGCTAGTTTTGAGACTTGATGTTTTAAATAGTTTTCCATTAACTCAGACAGAAGAACCTAACCATGAACTATAATGGAATAATGTACTTTGAATGTAGAAACACTAAAATCCCATAAAATGAAACAGGTGATGAAAAGATATATTTTGAAGTGGAAATCACAAGACCCAGTGAAACAGAATAGTATTTGCCTGACCCATGATGGAAAATCAAATTTTACAAGTTTTACACCTGAGATCCTAATTACTTACTAAATGGTATGGGTAAAAGCGACAAAAAGTCAGAAAAAAATCATTGAAAGACCCAGAATTAGTCATTCAAGCTCAAAAAAACAAAGATCAAATAGCCCAAATTAAATATCCAGTACCAGAAAGTAGACAGTAGTACAGAAGTGAGAAGGGCAGATATAAATGCCAACATACTTTTAGAAAGGGGAGCTCGTCAAAAAAAGTCACCTCAAACTTGATGTTGTGATCCACATGACAAGTAATTGGTGAAGTTGTTCGTGATGTGGAAAATTACATCAGCCAAAACAATTCCTAACATTTTGCAAAAGACATAAAAGCTCAGCTGGATTTCTGCTAAGAAATTGCAGACAAAGGATGACAACAGCAAACCCTGAGAAAGAAATAACAATAGGGCAGAGGTAGATTACAGCAAGGCTGAGAATAGTAGTAAAAAAAAATAATAATAATAATAAAAAAAAAAAATATGGGGAAATGAAGGTTCTTTTCAGTGGTAAAAGCATAAAAAAAAAAAAAAGCTTAATTTTGTTCATGATGAAAATATTTTAAATGCAATATTATGTACAGACTTCCAAGCAGCCTAGAGTCCACTATTTTCAGAAATATAACAATAAGCATAAAACAGATACTTCCAGGGAAACCTTCATCACCTCTTACAAAACCTTAGCCAAACCTAGGGAGCAGTGTTTCAGAGAGAAGAGGCACCCACAAAAACTTCATGCCAATATGCGTGTATAAAGGAAGCAGTTTTGTTAATTTCAACCCCCCTGTATGAATTTTCATGTCTTTATTTACAGGAGGCCCAACTAAGTTATAACAGAGGATGATTCAGCTGCCACAGGCAACTGGTGACAGGCAGCATTTCCGCCACACATTTCCTCTAACAATAGAGGCCTTTTTTTCTCCTAAGTCATGTAAAAGAGTTTATACTGATGGCACCACAAAAAAAAATGGTCATCTGAAGAAAAAGAAGCAATTTTTTTAACTTTCTACTTCCTCCCTGATTTAAAGTTGTCAATGTCAACTAAGTCAATGTCAACTAAGTGTCAATGAAGAATACAATTTTCTCTCCCTATTAATTTTGCATGGGTTTCGCTACTTTCGACATCTAAAATGTATACATACACAACTGTCATAATTGGTCCTTTCCATTGTCAATGGATGACTTACATAGTTTATTAATATGATTAATATGATTATTGAGCCAACTAGGAACGGTGCCCTCTTAGATCTGTTGCTGGAGAACAGAGAGGGTCTTGTGGGAGACGTGACAATTGGCGGCCATCTCGGTCATAGTGACCATGAAGTGGTTGAATTTAGAATTTATGGTGACAGAAGGAAAACTGCCACCAAAACTTCAGCCCTGGATATGGGGAGAGCGGACTTCAGGCTGCTCAGGGAACTAGTCAGCAAGGTCCCCTGGGAAACTACATTTGAAGGCATGGGTGTCTTCAAATACTGGTACTGGTACAAATACTGTACTGGTCAGTCTTTAAGCACTGCCTCCTGAAAGCACAAGATCGGGCAATTCCAAAATATCGGAAGTCAGGCAGGTGGGGCAGCAGGCTGGCCTGGCTGACCAGGGATCTTCTACTGGAGCTTAGGCGAAAAAATAAAATGTACGGCTGCTGGAAGGAAGGTTAGGTGACGAGGAAGGAATACAGGGATGCTGTTCGTGTTTGTAGGGAGAAAATTTGTGTGGCCAAAGCCCAACTAGAGTTGAAGCTGGCCATGTCTGTGGGAGACAATAAAAATGTTTTTTTTCAGATATGTGAACAGAAAAAGGGGAACCAAAGAAAACATAGGTCCGCTGCTTGATGGGGAAGGTCAACTCACAGACAATGACGTATGCAAAGCAGAGACGTTTAATGCCTTCTTCTCCTCTGTCTTCAACGCTGGTGATGGGCTTCGGGACCCTGGGTGCCCTGTGCTGGAGGACCTTGATGGTGGGAATAACAAACTCCCAACCAACCCTGAACATGTGCGGGATTTGCTGCTCCACCTGGATCCATACAAGTCCATGGGTCCGGATGGGATTCAACCCAGGGTGCTTAAAGAGCTGGCTGACATCATTGTGGGACCTCTCTCAATTATCTTTCAATGATCTTGGGAATCTGGAGAGGTCCCGGTAGACTGGAAGCTGGCAAATGTTGTGCCAATTTTCGAGAAGGGTAAGAAAGAAGACCCTGGAAACTACAGGCCTGTCAGTCTCACGTGAGTGCCTGGTAAAATTATGGAGAAGATGATTCTTGAGGCTATTGAAGTGCACCTGGGGGACAAAGCAGTCATTGGTCCCAGCCAACATGGGTTCGTGAGGGGTAGATCCTGCCTAACAAATTTGATTTCCTTTTACGATAAGATCACCCATCTAGTCGACCAAGGGAAACCAGCTGCTGTGATCTTTTTGGACTTCAGCAAGGCTTTCGACACGGTTTCCCATAGGATCCTACTGGAAAAAATGTCCAGCATACAGCTTAACAAAAACATCATCTGATGGGTGAGCAATTGGCTGACGGGCAGGGCTCAAAGGGTTGTGGTAAATGGGGCCACATCAGGCTGGGGTCCCTCAAGGCTCTATCTTAGGGCCAGTCCTCTTCAATGTAATCTTTATAAACAATTTGGATGTAGGACTAGGTGTTTTGAGCAAATTTGCCAACGACACCAAAGTTGGAGGAGTTGTAGACTCGGATGAGGGTGGAAAGGCCTTGCAGAGAGATCTGGACAAGTTGGAGAGCTGGGCGATCACCAACCACATGAAGTTTAACAAAAGCAAGTGCCGGGTCCTGCACCTGGGACGAAGCAACCCTGGCCGTACATACAGACTGGGTGACGAGATGCTGGAGAGCAGCCCCACAGAGAGGGATCTGGGGGTCGTGGTTGACAGCAAGTTGAGTATGAGCCAGCAGTGTGCCCTGGCAGACAGGAAGGCCAACCGTATCCTGGGGTGCATCAAGCACGGCATCGCTAGTAGGGCAAGTGAAGTGATCGTACCACTCTACTCTGCGCTGGTGCAGCCTCACCTCGAGTACTGTGTGCACTTCTGGGCACCGCAGTACAAAAAGGACATTCAACTGTTGGAGAGTGTCCAGAGGAGGGCAACAAAGATGGTGAAGGGCCTGGAAGGGATGATGTATGAAGAGCGGCTGAGCTCACTGGGCCTGTTCAGCCTAGAGAAAAGGAGGCTGAGGGAGGACCTCATCGCGGTCTACAACTTCCTCGCAAGGGGGAGTAGAGAGGCGGGTGACCTATTCTCCATAAACACCAGTGATAGGACCCACGGGAATGGGGTGAAGCTGAGGCAGGGGAAGTTCAGACTAGGTATCAGGAGGAGATTTTTCACTGAGAGGGTGGTTGTGCACTGGAACAGACTCCCAAATGAAGTAGTCACTGCACCAAGCCTGTATGAATTTAAGAAACATTTGGACTGTGCACTTAGTCACATGGTCTAAACTTTTGGGTAGACCTGTGCGGTGCAAGGAGTTGGACTTGATGATCCTTATGGGTCCCTTCCAACTCGGAATATTCTATGATTCTATTCTATGATTCTATGATTCATTTTCAAGACTGTGTTTTGAAAGAGGTGAATGATGCCTTTGAATTTGCTGACTGCACTGATCTGGTCTCCACTTTCAAAAGGAGAACAGAGCTCAATGACTTCTTCACTGCATTTCTAGTCAGAACTCCATCACACGTACCTGACACAACAGTTTCTAGCAGTGAGCCACTCCTTAGTAAGCAAAGGTTTAAATGGTTTGCTCTGAAGTACATTTTTAGATATTTTTTCACAAGTGCCCTTTTTCCTCATTTATCATTACATAGCCAGACAGGTAGAACAACTTCCTCCTTTCTATCCAATGCATTATTTGTGGCATCTACTACTCTTAGATACAATGGTGAGGTAAATCCAGTATCATCAGCGCTGCTACCAACATTAATACCTTAGGAGAGATCAGCTATCACTGTAATGTACAGCAGAGAATAATGGATTGAATGGTTGCATTTGGAAATTCTGTTTATTCATACAAATATAGCAACTCTAAGTAATAAAATGATATACGAAAATGTCCCTTTTCTAAGCTACGGAAATCAGCTATGTTATTGTGGGTGTCTGTAATGCTTAACTGATCGGATTACTTAACTCTGAATGATAGTAAAACAACAGCCCATTTAGTTTACCAGGGACTGAGAGTGCAGGACTTTGGTATTTTCCCAACCTTTTGAGCTTTCACTTAAATAACGAGCTTCTCTAAGGTAACCACTTCTCCATAAAACTCTTAAGGCAAAGACTAACATAGTCCATAGCTGCCTAACGGCCATGACAGTAATAATCACCAACCTGGAATATCCTCTAAATACCAGGGCTTCAGGGCTCAGCTTGGAAGCCTCCTGCTGAGAGCTGAGAAAAAGACAAAACAAACAAACACAAAAAAAGCAAGCAAGCAGTCCTGGCAACAGATTCCTTAGAATATGACAAGCAAGTAATGTACTAATAATATTTGGAACATGATATTGAAGTGTAAATGTGTAAATAAGATCCCACTCAACTTTTCTGTTTGCCTTGTGCAACTGGGATAACGAGCCGGATTCAAAGCAGACTGCGAGTGGGCAAGCAATTTATACCAACTGCTCTTGCAAACCTCAGTTCAGCTCACTATACTATTAATCATGGAAGAGAGCAGGAAAGATAACTGTGATCTGAATGAATTTTCATATCCTTAAACCCCAGGTGAGAACAAAGATAGTTTTCAGATAAGTTGCCCCCAGGGGAGAAAAATAATGAGGGAGGAGGCCTGAGTGACTAAACATTATTGAGCTAGCACTTATTACTAAAATAATTATCAGCCTTGGCAGATATAATAGGGAAATCTATGGCAGGGTCTGTGAGTCACCATGAGCAAAAGAAAATGTTTCAACACAGAGGGATGGACAATCCTTCTGAAAACAGAAAAAGTCAGCTAGATACCCTAGGGAAGAATCAGAGACGAAAAAACTTAAAACAATTCAATATTCCAGTGAACGAAGTCAAGAGTAATGTTGCTGTGGGCTACAAGGAGTCCTTTTCTAGCAACGCTTACTTCTTTTTCCTAAAGAACATTTATTCTTCCCCACAGAACTGCTCTGTTCTCACATTCTCCTTTTCTCAGAAGCTCTGCAGGAATCAATACTGAGGTCTTCTTAAAACAAACTCTGGTCTTGCAGACTTCCTATTAATACAATATTCTTTGTCAGAGCAGACCATTTAGTGAAGAACAAATAAACCCTCCTCCACAATCAGCCTGTTGACTTGAATTTGATCTACAGCAATTTCTTTAGTCACCATCGGCCATAATGTTGCTTGATATTCCTTAAAATATTTGGGAAATCCAAAACATTAATTAATTAATAACTATTAATTTTATCACTGAATCTAAATAATTTGTTATTTAAAAAAATTTGGGTTGCCATAAAGCCAATAAAATAATTTTAGACTCAAGTAAAGGGAAAGCAAACAGCTTGTTAATACAACCAAATCTAATACTGTTCATCCAAAAAATTTACTGAACTTTTTTGAACAATTAATATCTTTTTAGAGTATCAGCATCTCTGTGTGCAAGATTCATGAATGAAAGCAGCTGAAGACCAAACACCTATTTTACACACAAGGGTATAAGTATAAAAGTACTGGCTATTTGTAGCAAGCCCCTGTATAGTTAGATTTACATTTTAATAGCAAACAATACCAACTAATAGGGCCAACACAAACCATCAGCTCTCAATAAATTATAAGCAAGCAGCAGTTACCTAAATGCAGTATACTACCAGTAAAAATCTGATAGATTTAATTTTAAATTCATTAGAAAGATGGGTCAAAGAGTTGAATGAGGATGTGGCCTTCAGCAGAAGTTTATATTTTAGCACAAGCAATTATCTCAAGCTCAGTAGCTTTATTATCCAATTACTGTATAGTGAATTTTTCTACACCTTTCCAAATAAGTAGCAGATGTTCCAGCCGCAGAAACTGCGTACATTAGTAATGAAACACAATTCATGACATATTGGACCCAAGGGCATAGAAATCTTTTGATTAATCAAATATTTTCATAGGAGCTGTACAACAGACAGATTAAAAGAGTCTTCACCAAGGCACACAAAAATAGCCTCATTTATAATGGTTTGGAGGAAAATATTGACATAGTAAACTAAATTTCGAGGAAGCACACGTTCAGAAGCTGTTGTGAAACAAAACAAAACAAAAAAGCTATTTATCAACAGATTAAAATCTGTTGTTAAAGGTAATCTTTGGATAATTTATGTTTCAAAAACTATTCTTGTATCATTCATTATATTCAATAATTTATCTGAGGTGAGACAGTATGTACCAATTGTTAATCACATGTAGCTTTTAATTACTTGGGACTGTTTGAAATGTGGTAGGTAAAATTTAGACCCAGTTCTCCTATTAGAAATTGTACCAAGAACAATCTTTACTGTTATTGAACAGTGAAGAATGGTGTTAAAAACTGACCAACCTATTGCTAGGTATTGCTAAGTGGGTGATCTCAAATTAATTGAGGCCATAAATAGTCAGTAGCCAGGATATACACCTTAGTTTTGTTTTATCTGACTAAAAGAAATGTTGTGGGTTCCAAAATTAGATAAAGGTCATGGACGCAAGTGTTTTTTCAACCTGCATGTATTCTCAATGTCAATTAAAAATTTAATTAGACTTCTATGATTCTAACCTTTTGTGCTTTCTAAGGCTGTTTCTTGTTTACACATACTTATAACTTTTGAACTGTATAAAAGGTTTTAAGGGAGTGAAGCTCATGGGCAGACACCACATTCATATTAATAGCAGAGAGAGGGACAAAGCAGAAGCCTAGAAGACAAAGGAACCATCAATACAAGGAAATCAAAAACATGGGCTGCATCACTAAACCCAAGTCATACCTACAGTATTTCATAAAGATTGATGATGCCCATAATCAAAAATGTTCCGTTCCCATTTAGCACCCATATAACTTTAACATCCATCAAATCAGTAAATACATTAAGAAAGGAAAGATCATATTCTGAGGCTATGCCTAATATGACTCTAAAGATGTGGTTTTGTGCAGTGAGTTACTCTTTTAGTGTTCTTTCCAAGTTACTCTGGGAAAAGCTGTTAAAGTAATGGCAGACGTGTTGGCATATAAAGAGGGTCTTGGCAAGGAAGAATGTACAGGTTTGTATTATATTTGTCATACTTCCTCTTGCACTTAGATCATCATTCTAAAATTTATCTAATTCCTTCCTTTTATGTTAAGGGACATTAATGCCATTCTGTCAATGCTTTAAAATAAAACCAGTGGCATTCAATAACTTCTGTAAGCAATCTTTAGTAAAGGTCTAGAGCTCAAGTAGATAGCAAGAAGGTAATAATACTTAATACCACTTATAGGTCACATAATACGACAGTTTATTTTAGCTCTTTTGAGCAATAGTATGGGACAGCTAATACCATTCTCTGTCTCCTTAGTCATAGTTTTAGAATTTGTAACACTACCAAAGTTGGTTTCCATATCTTCTTCAATACTTTACAAGACCAAACTGTCTTTTCATTCTCCTTATACATATACATGAAGCTCAAACAAGACTTACAGGTTTAGGAAATTGGGCTTAAATTAAAAATAAGGTTTCACCATAAATATGTATTTTGGCTTTTCAAAGGACTTTAAAGGCTGCCTGTATAACCATGCATCTTCATCCTATGCACAGGAAAATGAGAAAAGCACAAAGCTCAATTATATCCAATTAAATTTGCCTGAATTGTGAATATCCCACACCCAGAGGGCATAGGAGCAAAGACATGGAAATGACAGGTGGCTAACATGCTTGTCAGCAGAAGCATCTCCATATAACTAACAATCACACAGAGTACACAAGCACATAGCAGGATGTATTACACGGGCATGGTAAATTATACTTCAAACTGTTAGTTTTGACAGACCGACAAGCTGCCCAGTGAATGTCACAAGTTGCCTGAACTTTTCTGGTACCTCTGATACAGAAAAATAATCATGATTTAGGCCCAATCTGATGTTTGCTAGAGGATTTGAAATTGGAAGCACTGTGTTACAGGCTTCAGCTGAAAGATTTTCCCTGAAGAGCCAATGTTGTGTCACTGTCTGTAGTCCAGTCTGGAAATCTTCTGATTCTTAAAGAGAACAGACTTCAAATGAAGCAAACTTACTGAAAGATCTCATTCATGGTGTGTTAAAGGAATGAGCAAAGGTTTGGTCTGAACCAACTAATCTCAAGTAACACGTCACATATTTCTGCAAGTTGCAGACCTATTAGTGCATATATCAATATTAGGAAGAATTCCAAGATATACCAAGCATAAAAGATAAAATTCTTAAGAAACATCAGTCATTTGGGGATACTGAGTTGATATGTGCCCAGCATACATCAGTTAGAAAGAAAATGGGTTTGGGAAAGTTGTGGCACTTACCTTTACAGCTGAACAATTTTCCTTCAATGAACAATTCAAACATCAGAGTAATATTTGTTAAATAGTACAAATGAATACAAAGGTAAAGATTAGTAACTGAAGTGTAAAGGATTCATTTCATTTTATCCAAATCATAACATTCCAGTGTTCTGACATCGGCTTCACAAGGAGACTTCGCTGCCAATCACCATAAAAAAGGGTAAGATAAATAATGCCCATACCTGATATCTGGTGCTCAGATACATCTCTGAAAACACATTGCACTGTTTAGAGATGTCAGAAACTTTAGTCCAAACAAATCCTAAAGTTGGGTAGTTAATGAAGATTGACAACAGAGTTCTATGACTACTGAACTACAGTCTGCCATGAAAGATGTACTCCTCTCAGCGCAGCTCATTGAAACAACCTTGTTAAAATGGTTAAAAAATGTAGTGACTGGAGTCTGGGTATGAGTTCACCACCAGACAACAGAATTTTTCTAATTTTTTCTCTGGACAAACAAAATATTAAGAAGTGTTTCAAAGGGAAAAAATAAAACAATAAATAAAAATAAAGTTTCAGAAGAAAGGACTAGTAGATAACTTGAAATCTTACTGTGAAGGTAATTTTCCACAATGAGATTCCAGTTTAGGACAAACAATGAAAATATGCCAATGAATCCTGATGTCCTTTGTATTGAGTTTATGGGGCAAGGTTTTGGTAGCAGGGTTCTGCAGGGGTGGCCTCCGTGAGAGGAATCCAGAAACTGCCCCATGTCAGATCACAGCCAGCCAGCCAGCTCCAAAGGGACCCGCTGCTGGCCAGAGCCAAGCCAATAAGCGATGTTGTTTGTGCCTCTCTGAGAGCAAATTTAAGAAAGGGGAAAAACTGCTGTGCAACAGTAGCTGGGGGAGAAGAGTGAGAAGCAGCCCTGCAGCCCCCAAGGTCAGTGCAGCAAGAGGGCAGGAGACACAGCAGCAGACCCTGTGGCCTGTGGAGAGGCCCCTGGTAGAGCAGGCTGTCCCCCTGCTGCCCATGGGTCCCACATGGAGCAGATCTCCACGCTGCAGCCCATGGAGAAGCCCCCGGTGGAGCAGGTGGATGTGGCCTGGAGGAGGCTGTGGCCCATGGACAGCCCCCGCAGGAGCAGGCTCTGGGCCGGAGCTGCAGCCCATGGAGAGGAGCCCACACAGGAGCAGGGGGTCTGGGGGGAGCTGCCACCCATGGGGGACCCGTGCTGGAGCAGTTTGCTCCTGACAGATGAACTCTGTGTTGCAGACCCACATTGGAGCAGTTCTTGAAGAATTGCTGGCTGTGGGAAGCCCCCACAGGATCATTTCGGGATGGAGAGCATCCCGTGGGAGGGACCCCATGTGGAGCAGGGGCATCGAGTGACCATGAAGGGGTGGCAGAGATGAAGCACTGGGGACTGACCGCAGCCCCCATTCCCCTGTGCTGCCTGGGGGGAGGAGGTGGAAGAGGGTGGAGGGGGGAAGGTGTTTTGTTTGCTTTTAGTTTCTTACTGCTTTAGCTTTTTAGTAATAGGTAATAAATGATATTAATCTTCCTATGCTTAGTCTGTTTTGCCTGTGATAATTGTTAAGTGATCTCCCTTTCTTTATCTCAACCCTTCAGCCCTTTTCGTCATATTTTCTGCCCCTTCCCCTTTGAGGAGGAGGAATGATAGAGCAGTTGTTGTGGAGTTTAGCTGCCCAGCTGGGTAAAATCACCACATTCTTCAAGAGAAGAAATCCACTATATGATGCAGTGAGGGCCCAACAAGTCAATTTTCTGCACAGCACCCATTTCCATTTATTTAAGCAACACATTAAATGGGTTTGGATTGACTGTCTGAAAGACATTGAAGATGCTGGTTTGAATTGATGACAAGTTTTTCTACAATATTTCAGAATACCAAAAAAAAAAAAATAAAAAAAAATAGACAAAATACTTATTGCTAGATAAAATGCTTATTCTTGTTGGGAAACCTTTTACTTAACTGACCAAAGTTTGAAACTTGACATTATGAACTTAATAATAATAATAATGTGGAATGCCCTATAAATATGATTTTTAAAATAACATAGATCACAAAACAATACATGAGTTGCTTTTAGAATACAGCGTAGTGCCTCACAGCTCTACAACCTTTAATGTGCTGGCCCACCAGAGAAAGTCATTTCTTATACCTATGAAAGAAGACTAGACTTTCCGCATGTTAAGTTTGTTCACTATGGCAGAAGGATTTTATATAGACATGATCATTACTGAAATTCAACTATAGTGTCCTTATACACTACTGAAAAGTTAATATTATATGACAGTCAAGAACCTCAACAGAGAGTGTGGCTGACATTTTCTTTCAGCAGCACATTGACAAATTACAGAAACTGAGTTTGAAAGACCAGTCACAGAGACTGAAATGCCTTGGAGGGAGAAAGAAAAAGTGTTCATGGTATAGTTGTCAGAGAAAAATACCTCCTGATTTTTATGGCTTTAGACTGCTGAAGACCAAGGGCATGATCAAGTATCTAATGTTACTCACACAAACAGAATTAAAACGATTCAAATCCAGTTAAATATTGCCTCTCTCAACAGTTTAGCATTTACTAGAAACTGCAGCTATCTTGTACTCTTCACAAAGATACAGACTAAGAAAAATTAACTCAGACCATTTCCAAATTATTCTCTTCTCTGTAATTCTTAGTGTAATTCTTAGTGTAGTAATTTCTATGTCAAGAATGTCCTTGGATGCATGAAGAAGTGCTTGTTCTGCAAATTTAAATTGCTGTGAATTGTATCTACAGAGCTGGTTTCTGTATTCTTCTTCTAATCTCTCAGTTAGATATGTCTTTTCTAATCTCAGAAAATTCACACTGCAACAATCCTCAAAACTGTAGTGTCAGCCTTTGGGAGATAAATACTGAAATTCCCTTCCTTTAGGCTTCAGCTTCCAGTGTACTGTACTGTGTATTATACTGCCTGTCTCTTCACAACGGACTGAAATTGAAATTGTATTTTGCAGTTTTTCTTCTAAGGAGTGATTTACCTATGCAAATACAAACATGTTTTTTATGTCTCTTATATGTAAAACTTCTTTAACATAAAATAATTTTGAAAACATTCACACAACAGTCGATACCCAAGGCAAGACCACTCAAAGACAACCTCTCAAATAAGTGCTATTTGACATCACAATAACTTTATAAGTCAAAAATATAATGATATGTGCAAAGACTAGTATTAAAGTGCAAGCTTTTTAAAACAGCCTATTTATTGCTTCTCTGCCTAAAATAGAAAGGAAATGAGCTACTTGTATTTAAAATATTTTCTTCACAAACAAAACTCATAATTATTCATACTGGAACAAGCATAGGCAGATACGAGAAGCTGTAAAACAGCTAAAATTATAATATAATTTAAAATACATTGGTTACTGTTGCTTCTACTAAAGCACAATTTTGAATAAGGAGATCTGACTTCGTAATGTTTACATCTTCCATGCAATGTAAGCAACATGGTAGCCTAAGTCATTGTGAACTTAGGAAAAAAAAGGTCTACAAGCATATAGTTATGTTTAATGATTAGAATGACAAGAAAAAGAAAAGATACCTGGACATTTTTAAAGTATTTTGAAAAATTAGATTTCCCTATACAACTAGTGGAAGAAATGAACTATACATAGAATACAGTTCAGATTAAAATAATGTAAATTATATACTATCATTTTATCCATTGGGAAGAGAGTATCTATATCTCAAGTGTAATATGAAGGTAGAATTTCTGGTTTTCATTCAAATCAATAAAATGTTTTCATATATTTTATAAGAATTAGATTCTTACGAGGCTCTTAAAAGGGCTGACAGAATTTTCATTATAAAATAAATTCACATAGACTGCAAAATATATACCAGATGGAATCTTATTTAAACTATAGTACAGAAATTTTTGTTTCATTGCAACAGCTTAGATCTGATTCACCCTGGTGTAAGCCATTGGCAACAATTAACACCAGGAAATAGTCTTTTATTACAGGATCTTATAATAATTGGATGCATAAAACTACAGCAACATCACCTTCCTCACTTATCAGGGACAGAAAGAAAATTATATATGCATAGCCACTCTCTGCAGTGCATTTTGTGGGTTCTATTGTTTGAAAAGGATGGCTATCTCAGGAGTACTGTTACATTGTTGATGTATAGTTGAATATTATTGCTCCCTACCTAATGGCATTGTACTGAACAACTAGCAAGAAATAAGTGGTTTGTTGCCCCAGACACAAGGCGGTGCCCTGGCCCTACAGTAACATGAATGTGCTTTCTGCAGCACACACATTGTGCTCCTCCCTCCCCAGCCAAAAGTGCCTAGGCTCTTTCAGCTCCCCCTCTTAGTATTTCATGTTAACGGTTGCCAGCAGGACTTCTTACATTGGACTGCATAGTGAGTCATGGTTCAAATTAGGAAGAATACAAAGTACAATACATACTGTGTGTGAACACTCCTTTTTCCATTATGGGGTACCCATGTTGTTTTAGGCATGCAGAAGGTACCCCAAGAAAGCAGTCCTGAGGGCTACAAATGGAGGACTGGAATTTCCAGCTGGAATTAGATCCATGTTGTTCCTACAGAGGTCAATGAAAACCTCTATTTACATCCGAGACAAAGAATGATTCACTACTTAGAATGCTACTCTGATATTCTAGAAGTGGGTATTCTCTTTCTGATGTTGTACAGAATACCTGTTCAACTTTCAGCAAGATACTTTATGGTCAGTTAAGACAGATTCTATGAAAATCCTATTGCATGATTACCTGTATGTCTGGCATCTTAAAATCTGAGGCAGCCCCTCTGTGCTTCCGCTAAACAGCAGCCCAACTCAGAGAGATACCATGAAGAGATCTATAATAATAAAGGATTAGGATATTTAGCTCTCTGGCCATCCTGAGCATCCAGGATGCAATTTATGATTGAGAGAGTCTCTTACTTCCTAAAATACTGTGATAGAAGTCTGACTGTCCACTGCTTCTTCCAACACAAGTAGTAGGTGGTTTCAAAGGTAGAAAGCAGCGAGATTAAATGAAATAAAATGAATTTTCATACAACGTATAACTAAACAGTGAAAATCCTGGCCAAGAAATGTTCTGCATGCTTAAAGATGACATGAGTTTAAAGAGAGACTTAACAGACCAAGAAGAAAAAAAAAAAAAAAAATCCTCTAAAAGGCACTAAAAACCCAGAAACCACACCTCTGTCTCTGACAATCCCTGAGCTGCAACATTAGAGATTGGAAAAATACATATTCTTACTAACTTTTCCTATGCATCTGTTGTCACTCAGACAAAGAACACTTCAGTCTCATGTACTAAAACAATTCCAATATTCCTATAAAATATCTAACGTACATTAAGAATCTTTTTCACTTGGAAAAAGCCATCTTCCCATTTTAAATTCCTATTTCTGTATGTCAAATAGAATTGTTTATGTACTCGTTTTATTATTTGGATAAATCCAAGTGCTGTCACATCCATTTCTTGGCACGCCTGCAATAAACACACTAAAAATTAGGATACCAGATAAAATTAAGCACTTTGGCTATTGAAGTTGGATTATCTCAGTGCCGAATTCATTGCCAGCGATGGACACAGCAGGAAAAAACAGTGTGAAAGGATTGTAATGGAGTTTACAAAAGTACAAACAGCTGTCTGCACACAGGGCATCTTCTGGTGTGTTTCAAAATATAACGAGTAGAGTACCTTTAGAATGACAGCACACAAATAAGCAAAGTAACTGTCAAAAGGAGGAGTATTAGGGAAAAAGAGGAATATTAGGAAAATGCTGCATAATCTTATCAACTCATACCAATGCACCCCACTGTACAACCAGTTTTCCAAAGCATAAAAGCTGTTGCTGAAAAGAAACTAAAATGAAGGATACTAAGGATAAATGAAGGATACTAAAACATAACTCGGATCATTGACAGTTTCAGTTTGATTTTAATGATGATTCACATACACATACATTAGCAAAAAAGTAATAGATTTAGGAGTTGCACAGGTCAGATGTAATTATTTTAGATATATATATATATATATTTGGGGGGGTGGTCCCATGCAAGTGGGTGCATGGAGTCCCATGCAACTGCTGCAGACTGTTACTTGCATTTGAACAGTTATGAGACTGTTCCATTTTGCAAAAGTGGTGCAAGCAGTTTTTGACTAGTGAGAATTATCTTATTTGAAAAATAACAAAATAAAAGACAAATATTTTTTGTACTGAAAAATGTCTATGTCTAATGGAAGAGCACACTGGGAGGCTGGAAAGATTAGCCAGCAGTTCCGTGATTCTCAAGAACATGTTGGCAAGGATCCAAAAGGTGACAAAAATAATACAGAGGTGCAAAATGTCCATAAGTAAGTACCTGTTGTGTATTTTTTCAGGAATATAAGTATGAACTGAGATATACATGTATGAGGATGAAATGGTTAGGACCCCAAAAATAAAAGTTTTTATTTCTATCATGATTAAATCAACATTCTTTCTAAGTTATTTATATTTTCTTGTATTTCATCATTCAGAACAGTTTTATTTTCAAAGCTCAATATCTGAAAGCAAGTTTAACCTATATTCAGCAGGAACATTTCCTCATCCAACATTTTGACTGCAAAAACATTGAAGCAAAAGGCTCCTCATTTCAGTTTTCAGTGCCAGATTATCCTTGTTATACCTAAAGTGCCACTAAAATCAATCTTAAATCTGTTTCTTTTGGGAAGAGAAGAACAGCAAGGAGAACTAGGAAATAAGACCCTGTGGGTGAAATGAAAGTAAACATATAAGTTTGAAGTTAAACCAAAAGAAACTATCATAACATAAAGTATTAGACACATTTATAAAAGAAAATGTAAGCATGTCCCTGGGGTATGGACCAGGACAGTACCTGCATTCTGAAAGGAGACCTCGTCTCTACCCTCCCTGGACTTAGCTGCTGGACTAAGGTCTCTACACAGTCATGACACTGACTAAAACTGAATCTCATGGCATTGTTTGGGGGTTCTGCATTACATGACTACGAAGCAGTCCATTTCTATCCTTTTGTTTCTACAAAATATAATTTTCTCAAGAAACAGCAAACCTTAACCACTTGTAAAAAAATAATAACAAATAAAAAAAAGGAAAAGTGTGGTAACTGAAAGCAAGCCAAAGCTGATAATGATTGCTGAAGTAGTTATTTCCACACCTCTCATCCACAGGCTCCATTAACGACATAAAAGTTCTGTTTTTGTTTGGTTCCTTTTTATTTTGTATTTCTTTAAGAGAAATGAGCAATTTCATGCTATTAGTGATGTACGCTCCTAAGCATGTCACCTAGTGTGATGCCAATTTAGGAACTCAATTGCTTGGAGAATAAGTTGAAAAGAAAATAAGCATTCAGAAGCTGTGGGAAACTGTGCGCTACCTTGACCATGCTGCTTTTCAGTTTGATGCTGATTTGAGGCTCAGGGGAATCCTTGGAGGCTAAGTTAAACATGGTGATGAACTAAGCAGTAACTGGAAAGTAGCATAGTCTGGATTCACCTTCTTGAACATTTTCAGAAAGCTTTTGTTATTTTCAACAGCTTAGTTGTACAGCATGTCAGTTTTGAAAAATACATTGAGCTAGGAAGTTGCTCAGTGGTGTAACAAAGCTCAGCACAGGCTAGGGCAAGATGACCCTAGAAGGTATAAGAGGAAAACATACTTTTATAGGATTTGATGTGCACTGCATAAATCAAGAGATATTTAGGCTTCAGTTAAATTTAGATTCTTCCCTCCAGATTTTGAGGTTTCTTTGCCAAAACATTAACATTTTACTTCCATTTTTGATGTAACTATACTACAGGCTAAAATAAAGCCTGTAACAATAACCCCATAAATTCCAGCGTACTTCAGAACTCCAGCCCTAGACAAGCAAACAGCATCACAAGGATGACAAGGAGTCCAAAAATGCTGCATACATTTATTGCTGCATTTCTGTGGTCTGCTGGATTTGCTGTTTGTATGCATTCTACAAATCAAAAGGTTGCTTTCAAGGATACATCTCAAATGTTACTCTCCTTCATTTCCCACTATATCGCGGATAACTGCTGCCAATCAATATTACTGAAAAGCAATTCTTCAAGGATATTAAATGCTAAAATTTGCATAATAGCTACCTAGACTACAGATCACAGCTGGGTCAAGGTGCCTTTGCACTAACAATACCTACACACACAACAAAATATGGTGGCGCATGCTTCAAGGAACTGAGCCTAAATGACTGACCTAACTGACAGGTAAAAATCAGATAGCAGGAAAAGAAATAGGAGATGGGTTACCGACCCAAGGTTATACGAGTAGTCCCATAATCCTACGAGGAAACGTGGATGCAAGAAGGGAAAGATTTGCTTATGATGTTAGCAAGGAAAGTCGCACATTGTTTTACACTTGCTCAACAATCAAGAATTGGATGCAATTTCCATGATACAGAAGCACTCACAAACACACTTCAGGATTTTCCAAGAATAAACACAGAAGGAGCCAGTCATGTATGTGCCTGGGAGATGGGATAAAACATCAGTCTTGATTGATTCACACTAAACCTGCTAATGCAGTTACGTATGAGTAACTGTCCAACCCACTTGTGTAAAAACAAAGTCCTAAACGGGCATTGGTGACACCTAGATGTGACTATAAGCATTAAGATTTGTTACCTGATCATCAGTTTCATGCATTTACTTATTTACTGTGAGTGTTTGGGGACATTTGAAAATTACTTTTTCCATCCTTTTGGCTTATCTTTTCAGACCATATACTATTCACACACAAAAACACAGACTATTCATGTTTCTTTGCACAAAGCCTTTGAGAACCATTCCTGTATGCCATATGCATTTGTGTGTTATTGATAAATGTAATTCTAAAATCCCCAAATAATTATAACATGCATTATTGGTGGCTACTCAGGGACTTTTTATGTCTAAGACACACTCATAGATACCTTTGTTACACATAGTCTAAACTTGAATAGTGAAAATGATGAGGCTACTTTGAGTATTTTAATAGTCCAAGAAAGTAAAACTTTCTCAATTGAAAGATTTTTATTTTTTTTTTCAAATTTCTGAAGGCTTCAATAGCATACATTATGGCCATCTTAGAATCTAAGGTAGCTAGTATGCTACCTATTTTCCACTGGGCATTTTTATCTCAGCTCTGGGATAAACAGCAGGATAACAATTATTATGTTCATGGCAGAAGGCAATCTTGGTCCAGACATGAAATATAAGCAATTTTGAACAACCTGAGAGTCTGGGGATCTCTGCAACACTAATTTCTCATAGTGCAGCTACTATTAGTGTACACAGAACCAATACATGTTTCTGTTTTAAGATTACATTCCTGAATGTTGCCATGTGGCCTGAGCACCCTCTGCCCTAGTGACACTTGCAGTCTCAATTTGTGTTCCCACTGCCTCCCATCCCCTGAAACCATAGAAAGGGAGAAGAGCTATAAAACAGGCCTGAGAGTTGACTGGAACCTCTTGGGCAGAGGCATCTGCCGAGCAGGATCACTGCCATCCAGAGAAGAAACTGCCAGGGCTACTGGGCTGCTCCTGCCTATTTTGGCTTTTGCTGCTACTGCCACAATAAAGGGTAAAGGAGATGAGGAATTTCACCATGCTAGGCCCAGTTCCCTTCCTGGACATAGGGTAATGATAGAGGGCTTTCTCCTGCTGTGAGGGACACCCCTGCTATGTGGAGAGGCAGGATTTTCCCCACAGACCTTGTCACATTGCCTGGGTAGAACGTGACTTGTCAGGTCAGATCAAAAGCAGTGCCATTAATCACAGGATGGAGAAGAGCCAACACCACGTGAGAGAGGTCAGCAGCTGAGCAGAGAAGAAAACCTAAACAACTAAAGGAGAAAGCAAGAAATTCTGGAGCTGAACAAGCCTACAGCAAGCATCTAATTTCTCAGATGATTATCTGAAGTGCCATTTTCTTTTAGTGTAGGCACCTTCTCTTTTATTTCTATTTAATCATGTTGGTTTAGTTTTCTGATTTCTAATACTTAGCTATAGAAATGACACAGTGATCAAATAACCTTATTTTTTAATGAAATAAATTTTGACTGGCACATGAATATAAAAAGACAGTTTGCCAGATATTGGAGCTAGAGACATCATTCCTTAAAAAAATGTAATTGCTCCTCTCCCCCATAGCAAGGGATATTTGGTTACAGTTTAGTGATTCAAGAAGGTTCCACCATCCATTTTCCTGTTTCCTAGAATACTCGGGGCCAAATTATCTACTGGCATAATTTCAACAAAGTCAAGCAGATGATTCCAACAGAGAATAAAGCTATGAGTACCATGTGCTAAGTTCTTTCCATCACTGAGCAACAAAACAGTGCAGATCATTATGCTGCTTCCCAAAAGTTTCTATCCAACTAATTCAGATTTTAAAACAAACAAACGAAAAATCTAAAATTATCGGTTCTGCAGTGATTCTTCTGTTCATTTAACCAGGAGATGAAGAGGTAATTTTCTTAGACTGATAAGACGCTTTGTGATTTCCTGTGTGTTCCTTCATGTGATCTTGAATCCTGCATGTAATCTTTGAATGTTCTCCTTTAATAACAGTGAAAAATTAGTCATTATCACTTCAAACAAATATGGGAGAATCATCCCCTTCAAAGAATACATACAAAATACAATGAAGGAGTGCAAAAAGACAAAAGTTTTGTTTGAAAATGACTTTTTCAACACACCAAGATTACTCCTGGGATCTGTAACTAAAAACAAAAGCAAACAAAAAGAAAACAGAAATTATAAGCATGTAAAAAAGGAATTGGAAATTGTTAGCAATGCACCCAGCTATCATTACTCTAAAAATATATTGAACTGACAATGTGGTTTACTTGTAATTTATAACCAAAGCAGTATGCAAGTCACCTGTTCTCTGAAATGTGAGTAGCCCTAAGAGAAAGCTCACAGCTCTGCCAAAAATGCAGTCTTTGAAAGCTGCTTGTTAAAAAAAGGGTAGAAGGACATTTGCACATAAATCTTTATAGACAGACTCCTTCAGACAGCCGTGTACAACTGCTGTAACATATTTATAGAAGGTTGCTTCATGGTCACAGAAATACTAAGTATATTAACCACTGGCAAAGCATGTCCTGATGTTTTAGGTCAAATGAACTGTCAAAGATGGGCCTGCAATATTCAGACAAACACTTCAGCAGAAAGCTATCATTCTGGTTACTGTGTGAAAATCAAATTCTACTTAAAAATGGAGAATGGAATATAAAAGAGCTTCTTTCTCCCCACTCTCCATGTACCTTCCCCTCCCTGAAATCACTTGTGCTAGTGGTACTGCCAAAGCCTTCCTTTCATCTCTGAGAAAGATGAGAGAAAAAAAAATAATTAAAAAAAAAAATTAAACTTTCCTAGAAGAAAGACAGTCATGGAAATAGGTCAAGATTTGGAAGGCTGAGGTTTGTAGTCTATCACGGACCTCTTGAAGTTCCTCAGTAAGCTACTTATGAGCAGTTTCAGAAAGGTAATTAAGTGCCTACCTCCCTGTGAAATGAACGGGATTTGAGTAGCAGGATAGCTTTGAAGAGCTCGTTCTCCTTTGCTCTGTGCTTTACTCCCATACATGTAAAAAGGGGGAGATACTACTTCCCTTCCTCACTAGCATGTTGCAAGTCTGAATATTTGTGGACTTCAAGGAGCTCAGAGGCACTACATCAAATAAACTCCCAACAAAGGAGTTTATATGCTGAATCAGATCTCCCACCTTTCTCTCTCTCTCTCACACACACACACAAAACCACTCAACAAATAGAAATATATATTTTTTTGTAATTTTTCCCTAAACACTTTTATGTATAACTAAACAATATTTATCTGGACAGAAATGAAAGGACTTAGAGCTCAAATGTTTACTTGGTGCCAAGGACAGATTTTTGCACAGTCAAGCCATCCCTATGTAAATGGCTGAAAAACAAGTCAATCAATTTCCCTTTTTGCTTTGGAAAGGTGATTCACTTTTACTCTGTTCATAATTTTGAGAAAAAAATGCCAGTTATTAATGATCTGTAGCACAATTCAGCCTGGGGAAAAAAAAAAAAAAAAAAAAAAATCACAACCTCTTACTATGGTCTTCTCCCTTTCAAAAACCCATTTAAGTAATTGCTACACTGATTTTTTGATTCAGATACTAAGAGAACTTACTCTTGACCTCGAGCTAAATAAGCCAAATTTTCCTCCACTATTTCTGAAAGAAGGAGGGAAAAATTACACAGCTTACTGAAATCCATTTTGCTTATACTTGTTCCAATTTGCATGGAATTAAGATTTCATTCCCTAAGAAAAACAGTAATGCTTGGGTTTCTCCAGTGTAAACAGCAAGAGTACTTACAGATGCTCATGGTTTTAATTCCCATTACCTGGACCAATGAGTAAGATAATTTCTGTCATTATGCTTGTGTTCCCCCTCCCCTGCCCCAAATTCCCCAAATATTTGTAGAATTCACCGAAAAGGGAAGTTGCAATGTGAAAGTGCAAGACATAGTGATATACTGAGAGTGGCACCTCAGTAAGAGCAAATGGTAACAATTCAAGAGTGTAAAGATATTCATGAACCACTTCAGATTGCTTCTCCTCAGCAAGGATACTTTCTCTGCTATTTTTTTTTTACTCACAAATACTGCTACCATGGAGCCATTAACGTCTCAACAATTATTATTCTTTTCCAATGTGATCCCAAAATTGCTCACAAATTCATCCTCAGGCAGACAGTGAACAAGAGAAATCTCACCCTGGATTTTATTGATATTTGTGCATAGTTCAAATAAATTGCAAACAATTTTATCCATTTCTGTATTGCATTATAACAACATGGTATGCTGCATTATGATGTAAAACTAACAACAACAAAGTTGAAAAAGTCTGATTGGCTTTCATTCAACTTTGAACTTAACTAATAATCTTGTATTCACTCTTGCACTTACATTCAATTATGAGTAGCAATGTTTTGACATATTCAGTGCAAAATGCATGAAGAATACATTTTGTGTTACTCTTTATTTTCATTTTATATTGTCATCTCTTTTGTTTGCATATAAAACAGCAAATGTGTTTAGTCCCTTGTGGAATTAGAAAGGCTGTACAAATATTCAGTATCTTGTTGGCTGTTTCTAACCAAGCTGTGCTAGTGCTGAGAGACCCTTTGAAGTTGCTATAGCTCTGGGAGAAACAGATGATCTCTATTGAAAAGCCAGCATTGAGGAATATATATATATATATATATATATATATATCTTTTATTGAAGCAAAATTAGAAAACTAATTTCTGATTTAAATCTGCTGGTTCTTCTCTATTCCCCTAAACACCAGGTCTTTAATATAGAAAACCTGTGGCACTTCCACAGTTCTAGTAAAGCTCATGTTAAAATCCTAAGGATACTGGGCTGTGCGATCATAGAATCTTCAGGGTTGGAAAAGACCTCCAAGATCATTTGGTCCAACCATTTCCCTACCACCAATATCACCCACTAAACCATGTCCCTGTGTGCCACGTCCAACCTTTCCTTGAACACTCCCAGGGACGGTGACTCCACCACCTCCCTGGGCAACCCGTTGCAATACCTGACTGCTCTTTCTGAGAAGAAATGTCTCCTCATTTCAAACCTGAACTTCCCCTGGCACAACTTGAGGCCATTCCCTTTAGTCCTATCACTAGTTATCTGTGAGAAGAGGCCGACCCCCAGCTCCCCACACCTTCCTTTCAGGGAGATGTAGAGAGCAATAAGGTCTCCCCTGAGCCTCCTCTTCCCCGGACAACCCCACTTCCCTCAGCTGCTCCTCACAGGACTTGTGTTCCAGGCCCTTCAACAGCTTTGTAGCCCTTCTCTGGCCCTAATCCAGTAGGAACTAGCATTCATTTAAAATCAAACTAAAAACATGCAAAAATAAGTTTTATATTTTTTCCCATATTAGATACACTGATTTAATAAACAGATTATCAGAGGTGGCAAATCTGCTGATTTAATATGAGTGCTTTAAGATATTTTCCAGTTTGCTATCTAATCTTGTTCTAAACTGTATTTTCCATCAGTTTCCTCTACTACTATCAAACAAACTACATATCTTTCAGTACATCTAAGCTTTATCTAAGTCCATATTATCTGCACGTCTCAGTCATTCACATTAGAAGTATAGTCTTAAAGGCTCTTCTGAACTTCTTTCAAACTTACGTTGCTCAGATAGAATCGACAATGGAAATACTATGACCTTCCTTCACTTTTCTGTATTATTCTGCTTGGAAAGGATAGAAAACTTGAAGCCACTGCTCATCTCTGTAAGTAAAGCAGCAGGCTACACACAGGTACAAAGTGTAACTCCCACGTGTTCCACAGACACAGCCAAGTCAAGACAATCTCTCAACACTCTTTGAAAGCGGTCTTCATCTACAGTAATAGTGATTGCTCAGGAGCCACCTGTATCACTGCACCTCTGCAATTCACATTTACACAGTATACCAGAATCAGAGGCTGTCATGCTATTCAGGATGAAAATCAAGCTAACAAGGTGTATGCAAAACTGATATTCAAGAGCTGGAGTTAAAATGTAATCTTGAAGTAAAACACAAAACAACAACAACAGCCAAAGATTCTTGGCCAAAATCAGTAACACTTTTCTATCATTAAAGAAACTTAAATGTTAAAATACAATAGTGTAAGAAAAAGCTTACACATGTTCTAGCACCAACACTTAACACAAACATTTATTCTAAAACATGCCCTGCAAAGGCTGAAGTGAGCAGTCTGCAGGAGGACTTTGCCCTCCTCTGCACTATGAAAGCACAGGTGTCAGCTTGCAAAGGAAAAACACAGGCAACTCCTGCCCTTTCTTCTGCCCCCTCTTCATTCTCCCCTCCTGAAAGCCTGATGACAGTCCATTTGGAATCCTTCTGGAATCAAGCTGGGCTGGGGAAGACAGTGTTTTCCTGGCCGGTGTCTTACTCTGTTTCACAGTCCACGTTCCCAACAATAACCCAGGACTCTTTCATGACATGGCTTCAAGCCCTTTCATGAGGGTGTGCCTGGCCTTTGCAGCTCAAAAGCTTGCTAGCCGCTGGAGAGGTACTAAATGTTTAATGGTTTGAGGACAAAATTGCTTCCTTATATTCTGCAGCGAATCCCACTAAACCTAGTTTTGGGGCTGTAAGCGAGTAATTCTACTGTCAGAATTGTTCTTTTTCAGTAGATAAATAAGATTCCAGAGCTGTCAATCTGGCACCTCTTGCCAGCATTAAATTTATTTTTTAGGAAAGTTGTAACACATACAACATGATCCAGTACTAAGTCAATCATCCAGATTTTTGGCTCCTGTCATTCACACGCTATGCTGCTATCAGATAACTAGTTATGAAACTAGAATTTTAACCCTGAAGCTCCAAATCAGAATAACCTTATGGACATGTGAATAATCAGGCCTGAAGTACAGCCTATTATACTGCTCTCCTGCTGGTCTAATTCTACAAATTACATTTATTTTTCATGCCCCTTATCAAGTGGAAAATATAACCCATATAAACATTGATTTCCTTGCAAAATTCTTCGTATTTATTTTTGAACAGCCACTAACTTTGGACTTTAAGATTTTTGAGCCCCTTCCTGTCTGTCTTTCTTATTTCTGCAACTCCAGAAGATGTTACATGTCTCCCCTAATCTTTGCCACCTCTTATTTAAGAATGTTGCAGTTCATTTTTAGAGAAATGTGTCTTGTTAATGACATGGGAGATTGAAGCCAGTCAGTAACAGAGGGTAAAGTAAAAGTAACATCCATGTTCTGGATGTAACATCCAGTAACATCCATTCAATATCCATGATTAGGATAGGCTGGACCGATGGGCCGAGGCCAACAGTATGAAGTTCAACAAGGCCAAGGGCCGGGTCCTGCACCTGGGGCACAACAACCCCAAACAGAGCTACAGGCTGGGAGATGTGTGGTTAGAAAGCTACCTGGCAGAGAAGGACCTGGGAGTATTGGTTGACAGTCGGCTGAATATGAGCCAGCAGTGTGCTCAAGCGGCCAAGAAGGCCAGCAGCATCCTGGCTTGCATAAGAAACAGCGTGGCCACCAGGTCCAGGGAAGTGATTGTCCCCCTGTACTCAGCTTTGGTGAGGCCACACCTTGAGTACTGCATTCAGTTTTGGGCCCCTCACTACAAGAAGGACATGGAGGTGCTTGAGCGAGTCCAGAGAAGGGCAACGAAGCTGGTGAAGGGTCTGGAGAACAAGTCTTACCAGGAGCGGCTGAGGAAGCTGGGACTGTTTAGCCTGGAGAAGAGGAGGCTCAGGGGCGACCTTATTGCACTCTACAGGTACCTGAAAGGAGGCTGTAGCGAGGTGGGGGTTGGTCTATTCTCCCACGTGCCTGGTGACAGGACGAGGGGGAATGGGCTAAAGTTGCGCCAGGGGAGGTTTAGGTTGGATATTAGGAAGAACTTCTTTACTGAAAGGGTTGTTAGTCACTGGAATAGGCTGCCCAGGGAAGGGGTTGAGTCACCATCCCTGGAGGTCTTTAAAAGACGTTTAGATGTAGAGCTTAGGGATATGGTTTAGTGGAGGACTTGTTAGTGTTAGGTCAGAGGTTGGACTCGGTGATCTTGGAGGTCTCTTCCAACCTAGACTATTCTGTGATTCTGTGATCCAAACTAGAAGAATTCAGCAGAGGTCAGTAAGACACACAGATGTGCTTGGAACATCCTCAACTGTCTCCGGCTCTCACTATATGGGTATGAGGAGGAAGATGCAGTTGAAGCCTCTAGGTGCTTTTACCATCTGTATGGCCACACAGAAACGAAGTGCAAGGTGCTGTAATGTGCATATGTAAATATTCTCTGTTAAAACCAGCCAATTATTCCTAGTGCCTTCCCTTTTCCTCAAGGAAATTTAGCCATAAATCACCTCTTGCCTTATCAACTGCCAACGCAAATTGTGCCAAAGGTTATGGAAATCAACAGAAAGGTATCTGGTGTCCAGTCAAGTCCATTACACCTTCCCAGTGAAATCTTTAATTTCTAAGCTGGATCTGTTTCCGATTTAACACTGAAGTAGTTTTGTTGTCATAATAGCTGAAAAATCACTGCATCAACGATCCAATTAATATTTTTACACTGCAAATTAAACACAGGAAAATGCAATTTGTCTTTCAGAAGCCAAGGAAATGAACTGAGCCCATAATTCATAATTTCTTCATCTTTACTGTAAGCTCCCAGATGCAAATATATATGTGTATATTACAATACATGTTGGATCAGTTAAAGGTAAAACTAGATGTGTTTTGATTTTGATATTGTCATTAAGCATGTACTCAGAATGTCTTATCTACACTGCTAAGCATATTCATTTTAAAATAGTGGGATGTAAAAGGAGAAAAACAGTAAGAGTTTTTAGTTCCTTTGAAAATCTGGTAACTGTTTCTCCTAATGCACTGAACAAGAGAAAGGCCCTGTGGAAAAAAGACAAAACTAAACATGGGCTCACGAAATTAAGCAGTGGTGTTGTATGATGTGTGCCACAAGGCACAAATGTAAGGTACCACTTGTCAGCAGCAGGCCTTTATGAACTTTTGGGGTTGATCTTGGAGTTCATAAATATTTCAGATCTATTATTTTTCAGTATGTCAAAGCTCTAAAAACAGTCAGAGCTTTAAATAACGCCAAGTACTTCTTGTTGCAGTGACAGGGTGACTCTGCAGAATGCCTGTATCTGCTTGCTTCTGGGCCCTACAACATATGCTCATATTTGTTCCTTTTGACTAGTTCTATGTACCTGTACTTTTTTACACTGAGACTCCTTTCAAAATGGAGCTACTATTACGGCAGCAGCACTTGTAAGTACTCTTTTCTTTACTGCTAGCCCAGAAGGGGAAAAAAAAAAAAAAAAAAAAAAAAAAGTAATGCAAAGTCATATATAAGTAGTATCTTTTGATATATATATTTAATATATCAGCTACTATGGTTTATATTAACTTCCTGTGTTTATTAACCATGTCTTTGCGTTTTTACATTGCTAAAAAGCTTTAATTACTGTTTATGGGGAGGCGTACATTGAGTTAAAAAGAAATACTAGAACCAAATGTAAAATTAGACTTCAGAGAATTTATGTCTAACCTAAGCTGATCTTTATTTATGGCATTACAGTTAAGTGGAGAGCTTATTACACTCTGCCATGTCATTATAAGCAGTAAAAGCAGGCTTCAAACTAAGAATCTTACATGTAGCCATTAAATGGGAAAAATATAGAGCATTCCTTATCTTCTAGACATGTTATGAGTATCATTGGTCAAAGAAAGTAAAAAAAAAAAAAAAAAAAAAGTCTAATATATTACTTGAAAGCATTCCTAATCCTTTACTTAATCTTTCTTATTTCAGCTTTGTATATGAACAATATCCTAAATATACTGAAAATTGACAGAATAATTATGGACACTGTTGCTTACTCCATCTACCGAATAATCTTTAAGTACCATACAGATGGGCTTCATAGGATAGTCAGTGGTCATAACCACCATGCCTGTAACAAAATGGAAAACCACAGAGCAATTTAAAACAGATGGACCTGTAATTTTCCTGACATAAGATCATCCAGGGCATAGATTTCTATCACTATAGTCATTAAACAAGCAATAATGATGGAGAAGATTACAAAAATATTTGAATTCAACATTTCATTGTATTTCCTATTAATTCTGTACCTTTTCACAAACCAACAAGAGAATTACCCTCTCTTAGGGTATCAGCCTTCCCATTCTTGAGCAGATTCCCTTATCAAGGGATTAAAGGGGATTAATATTTTCTGCCTAGAAATAAGAATTGAGGATGTTGCTCAGCTCTAAATGATTCTTATTTATGCTGATATTTGGCTACAAAAATACCTCCTAGCTGTATGGTACTTAGTGAATGTTCGTGCAAAGACCATGAAATAAAACACAAAGAACCATCTGTGTATATGTAGAAATACATTAGCAATTATATCCTTATAACAACAACAAAACAAAAACAAACAAAAAGCATGCAGTAAACAAAGAAGTCTCCTTTATGCAGGTTTGCTTGAGGTTTTTGGTTTGCTGTGTTTACTCCAGGGAACCTTCTTTACAGAGTGCACAGCCAGAGAACATACCTAAGTCAGTTCAGCTGCCCATCATTTTGGCTGTTGGAATCACCATCAGATGATGGCTGGACATCTGAACTTGCAGCACATCACACTTCACTGACAGCCTGATAGTTTCATTTCTGTGAGTGCTCAATGCAGTTTCAATTTGCTGTTGCTGCTAAATCCCAGGGCTCTGTGGGACGGTCTGCTGCACTAATGCAGAGTGTAAGATCAGCTAGGGAAAACACCCTCAAAAAACATTGACAGAGGTGGAAGATTTCTATTGAATTAACCTATTTCACCTCATTCAATAGTTGTTTTCCTTCTTTCTTTTTTATTTTTTTAAATAAAATAATGGTGTTTGTATCAAAGCTAATGGATAATAGTGTTCTCAGATAAGTATCCCAGCATGTCATACATCACAGAGGAACCAGTGCACAATCAGAGTGCCATTGCAGTGGATGTAGAATAAAATCAGATGACAGAGTAAAAAACAGATTATAGTTACAATTAACAGAATACTGAACTAGAGATCTTAAAATATCCAATAGCCCATAACCAAATCAAACAAACAAAGAAAAAAAGAACCTGTCTTGGCATATAGAGGAATAGTCAAATTTAAGAAAGACCTACAGTACTCTATAATCATGCCGAATCAACATCTTAACTTTATAAATCACAGCACAACCACAGATCAAGTCAGATTGCACACAACAGCCACTGTCAACTTAATTTCCTTCCACTTTCTGGAATAAATTTATTTCACTTCCTTAATAGCTTTGATACTCAGCATAAGGGAGAAATGTAATTATTCCTCACACTGAATAAACCAAAGCAATTTAGCAAGGGAATGATGAAAAAATCCCTACTAAATTATTCTATAACATTTTTTTTTAATTATTATTTTCTCAATCATTTTGCTCAAATATGAAAGAAAGGAAAAGGTGTACGTATTTGTCAGTTGTCCCTAAGAAATCCCTAAGATTAGTTAAATGGTTATCTCAGAAAAGCTGTTTTACTATATGTAATTTTTAGTTGTGCAGTAGGCATCCTGAAAGACTTCTCTAAATACAGAATCTATATCACAGAAATACAGTTGTTACCACACATCAATATATTGGAATATACTGAAGTAGAAAATACAAGGATCATACAGGACAGGAAAGGGTGAATAATGTGGATAGAAGAACTATCCTGTTACCATTAAAATGTGGTAACATTTTATTCTGCAGTAATATTGAACCCATTACTTATCCTTCATCTGTGTTATAAGTGAGCAAGTCTGTACTCTTACAGCTGCAAAGTATCTCCTGAATTTGGAATGAAAGATCTCCACAGCCTTCTGACTGCAAGAAATGTACCCACTGTATCAAAGCCTGCCTGCCAGACACTGAAGTGGCCAGAACTTGGTGTCAACCTTTAAGGTCTTAAAAAATAGTCCAGCTTTATTTCTAAAATGCAAAGAACTTATAAATCTCCCCCAAATCCAATAGGAACAAAGGGGTTTAACTGGTATCTGAAAAAAGTACATGCTTATTCAGTCCAGACATGGGTGCAGGAGTTCAGAATTGATTAAACAGAAATTTTGTTTAACAGAGACAGGATTTCATCCCTAGCTGCTCTTTCTTTTTTTTTTTTTTTTTTTTGTTTGTTTTTGTTGTTGTTTGTTTTTTTGTTTTGTTTTCTTCAAAACCCTTAGGAAGCCATTTAACTGGAACAATTCAGGCACTCTGCAACTATGGAATTTTTTTTTTCTAAAATAGGAACCAAAGCAATAATTTTAAAGCAGTCACTACACTGTAAGTACAGTCAACAGTTTATACTATTTTAAAAGTATAGATGACTTTCTGCATTGTACAAGAATCTTGACAGAAGGCAAAGATGTGACCTTCTGCATAACATCCTTTCTGAAAACATAACTGCTTCCACAGACATGGTGTGAAGTGCTGTTAGTCACGATCTTGGTTTCAACACCATACCATAAATTCCCAGTGTCCCATTAGGGGCACTCACTCCATTTTCTTTTTAACAGAATTAAGCAGTTACGAGTTTATATCCATTCATGCTTAAAACAAAAACAACAACAACAACAAAAAAAAAAAAACACACACAAAATATCCTCCACCTTTTTTGTTCCTCTCTGGCAAACAATGCTAAACCACATAGCTCTTTGCACAATCTGTTATCCACAGTTTCTTCATATTCTTCAGTTCTGGATGACACACTGGACATAGCAATCCACGATGAGTATTACAGACATATTGAACAATTCATCCTGCTTCCCTGCAACTAATTACTGACATACTGGAATTGTCAGTTTTGTAATCCATTTTAATCTACCTTCTTAATTTGTACTAAGTAGAGATTGAAGGTCTTTTTTTTTTTTTTTTGTAATATTGTAAATTGTGTAACTGCAGTTGTATCAACTTTCCCTTTATAATATTCCTTTGTATGTCCAAATCCCACAAAGAGTAAGACATCAAATTTAACAGGACAGCTGAAAATGTCTTGTCTGATTTGCTGAAGTTCTCACTGACACATCTTATTTGCTGAAGTTGTCACTGAAATTTATCAGCAGTCCTGACAACATTCTCCTATAGTTCAAAAAGCTCTGCAGTAGCACTAACAAAATACCTCTTGGGTATCCTGCCACAACAGAGATGTATGGCAGGAAATTCAGAAAAGCAGTTCTTACAGTAAGCTGTTGGTCAGCTGTTCCTCCATATTCCCAATGTAATAACTGCCCACAGAAATCAATGTGATTTCTGATATGTGGACTCTATTTGGAGGGAAAACAAGCAAGCAAGCAGAATCCACAAAATAAACAAAAGGCCACCTCGCTAACCCTCATTAAATTATACCTGGAATTGGGAAAGAAGAAACAAAAAGAAGTTTAAACCTAAAAAAAAACTTCACAAACCCCTGAGGATACCTATGCTTCGAGACAGGAATTATATATGCTGGGCATCTCCCTCAGCAGTCCCTAGCCACCCTTGTTGGGCAGATCCAGCAGCAGCCTCACAGCCCTCTGCCACCAGGAACCCGGGCACCTCCAGCCTGGGTGTCTCTGGCTGTGAGACACACACTGCACAAGGTGTAAACCCAGCTCTCACCTTGATCTCTCCATATGGGTTTATAAAATTCCAGTTTCAAAACAATGTGCTAACCTCCTCTGACTGGCCTATCTTAGATGGCTACAAAACAGGCTGCGAATTTGTAGAACTCAAGGTCAGAAAAACAGTTCTAGAAGAACACATTTCTTACTAGCAATTAATACAAATTAGCTCTTTTACAAAAAAAAAAAAAAAAAATACCGAAAGAATATCCCATTACACTGATATGTGGTAGCATACTTCAGATTTTTCAGACAATTACCTTGAAGACTTCCTGCTCTGCCCAAATTAATGTGAATTCTGCACATTCAGAAAATTAACTAGCTATCTAAGGGTAGGTGCTTTCTGGAAATGAACAAGAGTGACATTCTGCACTACAAAAGCAGATATTGTTTTTCACCTCTTGAGAGATGATAATGTGTTTCTTGTGCATTCACAACATAGTTTACTGAGTCTGCAAAAGGACTGGAAGTCTGATGGTATGGGTAAGGTTATTTTAGTCCATTAAACTAATAGGAGTAATAACACAACTTCCAATATATTTACACAGATTTCATAATACAGTTTCATAATACAGTGGAGAGCAGAATGGGTAAAATTGCAACTCTAATAGTATTTATAAAAAGCATACTAATAGATGCTTCCCAAAACAAAAGGGTTACATCCTGTAACAATTCAGCATCTACACGATCTTCCCAATGGGATCATGAATTTTGTTGTAGAAAATCAGAGCTCAAATCTATCTCCAAACTTTAAAAATCCATTACTGCTCCCCAGCAATAAATTGGTAATTGAAACTGTAGGGTTGGTGCACAAATAACACTGATGGTAGATAGCCTCCCAGCTCTCAGAAACATGGAAGCCTTTAAGCTTCAGCACTTTAACACACTCTCTGGAGACCCAATATAGAAAATCACCAGAAAAACAAACAAACAGTGCTAGCTTCAATTGCTCCTCAGCAGAACTCTTTCAAGCCCAATACTATGGAAATTTCTTGTGCCTGGTGCTCTTACAGCAGCCACTCGGGTTGGGAGCATTTTATTAGGTTTTAATTTCCCTATGTAGAAAAGCTACTTCTACAGTTGCTACTATAATTTAAACTTATGGTAGCAGACTTAACTTTTCCATTATAACACTGTTTGCCTGGATTCAGAAACAACTATGCAAAGCAAAAATCGCTATTTTATTTCATGTATCAGTGAGCTACAATAATAATAATAATAAAAAATACTTGATGCATTCTTTCCACCACTTTCTTTCCAATAAAGGTAAATGTTTCCCTCCTGATCTTGACACGCTAATATACATGCTTAAATAATTTCAGTGTCCAACAACACAAAACAGGAAATATTTCAAAAGTGCACTTTTTATTAATTTTTTTCATAGTCTCTATTAATATTAAATTGCTGTGAAGTTCTTTGCATAGTTGCACTTGTTCATAGTTATTTTTTATAGAAGTAAAAGTAGCTTGCCTCAGTTTTGGAATGAAATAAGCATAAGATACTTTGCAGCATTATGTTGAAGCTACACCTCTAAAGATATGCATCTTTTCTTAGCCTGTCTATACAACTCATCTCAACATCTGTAATACATGCTATAGTGCCCTCTCATGGATACAAAACACTTAACAAGAGAGTGACTACCAAACCTGTTATCACATAATTTCATCAGATTCCTAATGGGTTAATTAAAAAGACATAACAAGGGAAGATTTCAGAAAATAACTGAATGCTAACTGAAATAATTCATTACCCAAAGTGTTCAGCTTTGTATTCACATTCATTACTGAACCCACAGAATTTTAGATAAAGGAAGTGTTTGAAAGTCATCAAATTCGTCACCATAATCCTCTCAAGCCTTTCTACCCTCTGCTTAGACTGTCTTCAAATATAGTCCCACCTATTCCACATACTCTTTCATTTCACACTCATGGGCAGTGTAACAGAACACATGCAGCTCATGTTTGTTTCTGGGAGACACTCCAGTAACTTCCAGCAACAAGTTATATAGCTACAATTATTTTGGAGAAATCAAAAACTTGTCTTTTGAAAACTCAGCTTCTTAAAGTACTGTAAGGAATAAAACAAACAAGCAAACAAATGAAAAAAAAAAAAATAGGAAAACAGATTATATTTATCAAAACTGTGCAAACAGTTGTGATGGAAAAACAATGCATCCAAATGCTTAAATACTATTATTTTATCCAGAGAAGAATAACTGTAAGTAGAATTTCCTAGAACCGTGTACGAGAAAAAATAGCAACAATCTACAAATGACTAAACACAGCCAAAACATTCATGTAAAGGACTAATGACTTGAAATTAAATTAAAGGCTTAATAATTCTAGAAGAAAACAAAAAGCTATACTTGTACAAAAGATTGTAAACTTGGAGTAAGAAAGCAAACACTGGTTTGGCCCCTTACCTAGACATTGTACCCATCATTGACCACCCAAATATCTACAGAATGGGATCACTTTTTAGAAACGTCAAATAAAAGAGTTTAAATGCATTTTTTGGCTGTAATGAAATAATAGATTTGTTAGAAGACAAAAAGCACAGGAATTTTGAAGTACTCAGTTTCTATTGAACTAAATTTAGTAAGTGTTTGAAAATACTGAAACATTTAACAAAACAAATGGAAAGCTCTGACAATCATCACAAAACACTGAAAATCAAAGTGTTCTATAAACCAACTATTACAGACTTGATCAAAATAATAAACCATCTATAGATGTGCAGATGAACAAGTGTTTTCCTGTAACTATTCCAATAATTTGTGTTATTATAAAACCATGACAAATTGGGTGGTAATGAAGGTGGAAAAAAAAAAAAAACGTAAAGGTTTTCAATTACAAATCAATTATTACAATAATTGAAATTATTATTATTTGGATAATATTGTCTATACTGCATAAAAGTCTCATCACATGGAGAATTGGAAACATTTTCAAAATTCTGTTTTGTTGTTCTGGAAATTAAAAGTTTCTAATACGATAACAGAAATAGATCTAATTACTTCACTGTTTAAGGAGAGAACATATGAGATTGGACTAATTTTCTGCCATTTGAGTAGGCTGTGAAATGACAAACAGCTGGAAAGGTACAGGATATTTTGGTCACAATTTAAGCCACTGTCAGCAAGTAACACCTGCAAATTTGTGTATGGTTATTCACTGTGCTAATTTCCATGTTCTGTTTTGGCATACTGTACAGTTAAAGCAACACACACATACAGATATACCCCATTTGTGTGTGTGTCTGCATGTATACAGTATGAAATACCACGACATTTAGCAAAATTTGTAAAAATACAAATTCAATACTGATTCAACATTGAATACAATATTGGACCAAGAAGTCAATTGTCTTCATTCCTAGGATCAGTTAAATTCAGGAAAAAGCAACACTCAGCTCTATACCTCTTTTCTCACAGACAACAATCTTTTGCTGCTGTTTGCTTTTGAGAAATATTCTGCAAGTTTATCAGAGATAGTGAAAGTGAACTGCCTATGACTTCTTATGTTATGAGTTCTTATTAAAAAAGGTACTTTGTAACACAGAATATTGAGTTGGAAAGGATCCACATGGGTCATCAAGTCCAACTCCACAAAGGACCACCCGAAAAATCAGACCCTGTGTCTGAGAGCATTGTCCAAATGCTTCTTGAACTCCAGCAGGCTCAGTGCTTTGACCACTGCCCTGGGGAGCCTGTTCCAATGCCCAACCACCATCTTGGTAAAGAACCTTTCCCTAATACCCATCTTGACCCTCACCAGTCCCAGCTTCGTGCTGTTTCCTCAGGTCCTGTCAGTTCCCAGAGAGCAGAGCTCAATGCCTGCCCCTCCGCCCCCCTCGTAAGGAAGCTCCAGGCTGCCATGAGGCCTCCCCTCAGCCTGATCTGCTCTGGGCTGAACAAACCTAACAACCACAGCTGCTACTCAGATGTATTGCCCTTTGGACACTTCACCATCTTCACAGTCCTCCTTTGGAGGCTCTCTAACTGTTTTATGTCCTTCTCATACTGTGGTGCACAAAACTGCACACAGCACTCGAGGTGAGGCTGCACCACCACAGAGCAGAGCGGGACAATCCCTTCTCCTAACCAGCCAGCAGTGCTGTGCTTGATGCACCCTACGGTACAGTTGGCCCTTTTGGCTGCCAAGGCACACTGCTGACTCATATTCAACTTGTTGTTGTCAATTTGCCAGCATAACAATTTGAAGCATTAGTATACTAAGAAAAATAACTTTAATGATAGTAAAGAATTTCTTGTCTCAAACTTGAAATGAGGAAAATACAACTAATGTCGAGGCATGACTATTTTTTCAAGTATTTCTATAGTTTTCTTTTTTAAACTAAAATATAAAAATGTTGAAGCAGCCAGTTAAATATAAAGTAAAAGCTAGTGAAAAAGTTAAAATGAACATTTGTATTTAATTCTGTATTCAGAAGCCAAAACCAAACTCAGTTACAAACCCTCTTTCTACCTTGCATGAAAACCAACCATTCTTGGAAACAGGTTCAGATAACTTGGTGAAAGTTCACATAGGACAAATAAACCTTTTTACTCTAGTGAAAAGTACACTATGAGTAGTCACGTGTAGTAGATGTATTTCTGTTTAATTGAAAAAAAGAACACAGTTCTCTGCCGTTCATATGCTTTCAAGATAAAGCATACAAGGCAAGGATTTCCCTTTCATATATCAAGAATATCAACTATTAATATGAAATTATGTAAAGCATTGTAACTTAAATTTGTTTCCATATACATAAAAACCGTATATTGCTGAGCTTTTATTCATTTCATATGAGCATATTTAATGTTTTTCAAAAATAACTCAATGAAGTCCTGATAAATTACATGAGGAATTTTATCCTATTTATCCTGCAGGTTGGTGGCACGGACAGCTGGAAAAGTAAAAGGAAAGAGTAAAGAACATATTAGCCCAAGAAAGTATGAATCCTGTTCTTTAAGACTCTTCTTCAAAGAATTTTCTTAGAAGCAGTACTTACAGAACATTCTTTTGTCCTTTAATGTTGGAGATCAAATTTCTAGCACAGGGCAACAGATTGCAATGTGCTGCAAATACTGGAGCTCAGCTGGTTCTCCATAAGACATTAATTCCTAATGAAAACATTTCCCACAAACAGACAGGAAACCATATAAGACATCAAATGTCTCATAATTGACACGTGGGTTTGTTGTGTGGGAACAGAGTGTCACAGTTATTATTTGGTCTTGCACCTGCATTTAATTAAATTTGGAAATGAAGATAAAAGGAAGAGTAGTATTTATATAAAATGCTGGTCATCTGTACTAAATGCTGGATTTAGTTGAGAAACAAATGAACTTAGATTCTAGGCCACAAAATATCATATATAGCAAGCTTATTAGGTGATTACTAACGATTAGTACAATTCTCCAGACTTAATGCCAATTCCCTTATTGTCTCCTTGGTGTCCCTTCAAAACTGAATTTCACAGAAAAACATTGTCTTAAAACTAATGTATTTACCATATACTGGTAGCACTCAAGGTAAATGCTTTCTACCACAATAAATAAATAAATAAAATAAAATAAAATAAAATAAAATAAAATAAAATAAAATAAAATAAAAAACCTTGAAAACATCTTTAAGTGCACAGGGCAAGCAATACCTTGGCTAAACTTTGAAGTGTTCCATGGAAAGAAAGTATCAAGTGACTTCTTGTAAACCATGACCTAGCCCTCACATGTCATTCATATCGAAAATGTGAAAAACAAACCAGGAAAGTCAGTTCAGCAGGGAGTTCCTCTTACCTTTCAAAATCAGACTCAGTTTAATTTTTAGCCTGTTCCTTTTTCTGTAATGTGTCTTATTTGAATTGCTGTGGTACATTAAGAATAATTCTGGAAATATTTGCAGATAACTAGCTTAAATCCCCAAATAAGGAGTTTTAGTTGCTTTATTTTTAAACTACATGCTGCCTCTAAGAATTTTTACTCAATTTCTGTTAGCTACACAAGAATAGCAATTCTTGAGTGCATACTTCTGAGAAGTTAGATGCTAGATGTATTGAGAGATAGCATAGCAAAAACAGAAATGTAGCCTACATTTCATAAAAGCCTTTCCTTAAAACAATGATGAAACAAGAGTATTAATAGGAGGTAATAGACATGCAACAAGAACAACAAACTATGAGCCTGAAATGAACCCTGCCAGAAGATTAAAATGCCTGCAGAATAAGAAATTCTTGTATTTGTCTATGTATCAAATTTCTACTACCCTTACAGCAGCTGTTACACAAAAGTGATTGCTAGTAAACAAAATAAAACACTTCAACTGCCACATGTAGTCTTATGTCATACTTGAAATTTGGTGGGGCAAGTAATAACATCATATTCACAAAAACATATTCAGAGTGAAATAACCCAGGGCAGACCTTTGAGGAACAGGGCAAAAATACATGGATTCCTCCTGTAAACCCACTCGCTCAGAACTGCTGCTAAGAAATCTCTGGTGACACAAGACAACAGCAATCTTTACCAGAGAAGATTATCAGATTCCTTTGTAATCAGGAGTAATATTGGCCAGGAGTTATTAGCATATGGGTCATCAAAGATTCTCTTTCTTGGGGCTTAGCAGTTTAGCTCTGTAAAGCTAAAGCTGAGCCAAAACAGCACTTTCAAGCTGTTACCTTTTACTCTGGAAATGAATCTACTATTCTGCAATTAGACTGCTGCTGCAATTAGTGGAGAAAATTAAATCTGCTAGGCTTTTTTTGTTGCTTTTTTTTTTTGGGGGGGGGGGGGGGGGGAGGGGGTATTTATATTGCTATCAATTACTTTAAGCACATTTAAATTCAAGTAATAACAATTCAACATTCCTTCTTCACTTCTTATGTTCTGAAAATAAATAAATAAATAAAATCTGGACTTCTCTCTTGTGTCTCTTGTTGTGTTTTTTTTTTTTGTTTGTTTGTTTGTTCGTTTTTCTCTTATCACAGATTAGTTGGTTTTAGACAACACAAAAACAGATGACTTTATCCTCAAAGCAATGTAGTGCTAAATTTCAGACTATCAAGCTTCTTTTGATCCTTTCAAATGATAGGACTAGAAAACAGAACTGTTAAGAACTTGAGCTGTCAAAAAATGCTAGACTTGTATTTCATTTTAATATAGCCTGGCTGGTACCTTAATATAATACATCTATAAATCCACAAGAAACCCAGCTCAGGCTAGAAGCAGCACTACAAGTTAGCATCTAATACAAACAATGCTATAAAGTCACATTTAGAAAACCAATTGAGTCCTGCTTCAGAGTTTTTATTCACTAGCTGTAACTATGATTATGGTAAGAAAAGTGAGAATATCTGATGGCACATTCAACAAGGTATCCAGCTACTATAGCTGTTTGGTTTTATTAGATACATATTCTCCTAGTGAAAACAGACAAAATGGTTTCACAGAAAGAAGCATTCTTTTCCATCTTGGCTAGCATTCAAAATACATAAATAAATAAGTAAAATTAAGTACTAAATCTAGAAGCTTTATAGCAAAGGCAATAGAAAAATAGCAGAGGCAGTTTTCTCAGCCAAAGTAGTATAATGCCAACCACAGTCATGACTGCATCCTACAGTAATGGCTGTAAAACATAGCTTTCTCTTCCGTCCAGAACTCAGTTTGCAGTGCTGCTATTTAAGCCAGTTACTTATCAGAACATACAGCCCAGAGTACCCATTTTGGAAATCATTGACCTATCACAAAAAGTCCTATTTGTTTGGATTTTTATGGGTTTGTACATCCACATCGCTAAAATTGACTTAGAATTAATCTAACCTAGTAAGCATGCTGAAGGTAGCAGAACAACAATGCAGCTGTCAAGATAATATAGAAGCTTATAATGGAAAATAAATCCCTGCAATGCCATAATCACATAGATTTTTTCAGAGAATATACACTTGGTGTTATATTCTGTGCTCAAAACAGAATCTCCATTAAGGGTATCTAATAATAAAAGGAGAGTTTATCTCCAGATAGGTGGTTTAACAGTCTGCAGGCAAGAAGTTGCTCTTGCCCTAAAGATATCTGTTTAAATCCTACTCAGAAAGTGATCTTGTCACTTTTTCTTTTTTTCCTTTTTTTTTTTTTTTGCCTTTCCAGACCAAGACTTTCTAAAGCAGTGAATTACTTATAAATTCTTGAATGCCAAAAGAAAAATACTACAAATATCAGATAATCTGTAAATAATAGTCCAGCCAATTGATGAGACACAAAGGAAAAAGGATCAATAACCCATTTGGCAGACTTTCCAAGCCTACGTACAGGGCTGAGAAAAGATGGGATTCATTTTATTTCCCATTACTAAACGCTTCATTCGGCGTCAACTGTTTGAAACACCAAGATCTAATGCAACATGCATAATCATCACCAACTGATAAAAGTTTTTAATTAAAACTTCTGTATCATTCATTTCTTGACTATAAATAGAAGATACATCAACTATCTAAGAGTACAACTTGGTAAAAGAGAATAAAATCTTTGTTACTTGCTTGTAATACTGTGCAAGAGCTGCTATATGTACCAGCGCATGCAATCCCTGTTTCAGCTACAGTAAACAGGAACAATGCTTGAGGAAACAAAGTAGCTGCTGAGATTTTATTTTTTATTTGCAGAGTCTTTCCCTTCCTTATATCCTGTGGTTCTGAGCACTACAATGAAATCTGTTTTTCTTCTTGTGGACTTCTGCCTCAGATTGAAAGCTCACTGAGGCCGCTGTAATACCTGACCAATCAGTGATCTGAAAGAAAATTACAAAAAGTCATTCTAGTCCAAATATATTCTCTTGCTCCAAAAGCAATATACAAGCAACATCATTATTTTCAGTTAACTGTTTCTAAAGAGGTCATTGATTTTTCCAACTCTCCAAAACCCATACCCCATATTTTAACATTAAGTGAAGTTGTGTACCTGCACAACAGAAGAGGAATTCACATTGGGCAAAGAGTTTCCTTTCCCTCTTCATGGATGTATAACCTGTAGCAATAACCTCTAATAATTAAAATCTATGTATGTTTTATTTTTGTATAACCTTATATTTGATTAGAAAGCTTTTCTACTGACTAGGTATATCACACATCAAGCAGTAGACAAGGAGTGAACACATTACACGACCATCAAAGCAAAAACCACTAATATGCAACTGTATTTCTAAACCTTTTGATAAATGCAATATTTACTGTAAATAATCTCTTTCATTTGCCAGAAGATCACACTTACATATAATTAAAATAAAGTAAGGGAGATTTATATTAACACAAACTTATGATTAGTGGTATTTCTGGCAATAACTTAAGTAAACTGTGTTTACTTTTTTAAAATACTGACATAGAATGTTTACTGGAGTATTTACTTGTAAATTCAAATACTTCAAAGGACTTTTGGAAAGGACATTCTTAAAATTTCATGAATGACATTTTCTGGTAGACAAATATTTATGACTTAAAAATGATTCTGTAAAAATAGATACAAAGGAAGTAAAAGAGTTGTGCTCAAACAGCTGTTATCAAATGCTTGTGGAAATACATCCACTGAAGAATGATAGTAGTAGTAGCTGCAGATGGTTTTTAAGTCCATCCATCCATTACAGTTAAATGGGTTAGATAAAAGTGACAATATGAACAAAACTGAAAGACACTGATAGTCATGGAGGCTTACGTGCAACTTCAAAAAATTCTCAGAGAGCAAAGCTCAGTGTGGCTGACAGAAGTGAATGGAACTGCACAGCTTATTGACATGAGCCTAAGCATTTGACCACAATTTCCTGGCATGTATGCTTCAGTGTCTAATGAGTTCAACTCTATTTCAGATGGGTAAAATAATTTATGAATTTGGCTGGTACTGCAAACTTGAATAATTTCCAGTTCATAACCCTATCTTTACATCTTATAAATTAAGCATTGAGAAATGGCGCAGCTGTAAATTTCCACCCTTGATCTCTGTGGACTTGTTTGTTGGTTTATATTATTATCCCTAAACGATATACATAGCATAACAAAACATTTATGCTTAGGTGTGATGGTTTCGCTTGGGTGGGTGACCGAGCTCCACCACAACCGCTCTCTCACTCCCCCTCCTCAAAGAGGAACAGGGAGAAAATACGATGAAAGGGGCTCAAGGGTTGAGATAAGGACAAGGAGATCGCGCAGTAATTATTGTGATGGGCAAAACAGACTCAGCGTAGGGAGATAGTAAGATTTATTGCCTATTACAAACGAGCTAGAGAAGTGAGAAACAAAGGAAAGAAACCAAAAGCACCTTCCCCCCCCCATCCACCCTCTTCCACCTCCTCCCCCCGAGCGGCGCAGGGGAACAGGGGAATGGGGGCTATGGTCAGTCTATAGAAATTCTTCTCTGCCGCTCCTTCTTGGTCACTCTCGTCCCCTGTGCTGTGGGGTCCCACCCACGGGATGCAGTCCTTGCTGAACTGATCCAGCGTGGGCTTCCCACAGGCAGCAGCTCTCCAAGAACTGCTCCAGATATGGGTCCGTACCACGGGGTCCATCCCTCGGGAGCACACTGCTCCAACCTGGGTCCCCCACGGGCAGCAGCTCCTGCCAGGTCACCTGCTCCTGCATGGTCTCCTCTCCACGGGCTGCAGGTCCGGCCCGGAATCTGCTCCGGCAGGGGTCTTCCACAGGCCGCAGTCTCCGTCGGTGCAGGGCCACCTGCTCCACCGTGGTCTCCTCCACGGGCTGCAGCGTGGAACCCTGCTCCACTGTGGTACTCCATGGGCTGCAGGGGGACAGCCTGCTTCACCATGGTCCTCACCACAGGCCGCAGGGGACTTCTGCTCCGGCGCCTGGAGCACCTCTCCCCCTCCTTCTTCACTGACCTTGGTGCCTGCAAGGCTGTTCCTTACTCCTCTCACTCTCCCAGCTGCTGTGTGGCGCAGCGTTTTTTTTCCCTGTCTTAAATATGCTCTCACAGAGGCGCAAACAGCATCACTTATTGGCTCAGTTCTGGTCAGCAGTGGGGCCCTTACCAAACATGGGGCAGCTTCTAGATCCTTCTCACAGAAGCCACCCCTATGGCCCCCTGCTACCAAAACCTTGTCACATAAACCCACTACATTAGGTTATTCTATTGTCCTATGAGAACTGTAATGATTAATCTTCTCCAGCTAAAATAATGTCCTGAAACTGTTAAAAAAGAGCTTCTGCAGACAGGCAAGTCATCCATCAAGATTTAATGAAAGAAACACAGTTTAATTTTCTATTTGCTATCCTTGAAACATATCAACATAAGCACAGTTCTCTTCAATATTTGATGGCAGTAGTTCTGTTAAGATGGCAAAGTTTTAGAAAAAATATATTACAAGGCAAAGAAATAAATACTATTATCAGGGTGAATATTAAAGGATAAAAATCCTCCAACAAAATTAAGTTTTGCACTATTATTTTTAAAATGATGAGATCAAATATATAGTTGATTTTGGTCAGTGATCTGTGGATGAAGAAAGACCTACCACATTTTCTCCAAGGAGGACTTCAATTCTTTGATGATTCCATAAATAATAACAGCAAAATATTTCAAATGATGCTATTTTTATCATTTTAATGCAATTATACAAATTCACTATATTCAACAATGTATTTTGTTTTCCCCACATGCCATAAGAACACACTGAAGTAAGAGAGGTGGGAAAAATATTTGCTTAAACTGACAATTACTTTATCTAATTTTTTGGAAACAAAGGGACGTAATAGCAAGCTAAAATAAGAAAATGTACTTCTCTGTATAACTAACTAAGATAATAAAATAAGCAAAATACCAATGGCATTTGGTGGATTAATGTTGGAAAATAAAAATGGAAGCGTGAATATATATATCCAAGTTATTCCCTCTATGGTGATATAAATAAGTTTTTCTATCAACTATTGACAGTTATTGCCACCTATATGTATTCCAGTAGTGTTTAAATGTGCTTCTGAAGACAGAAGCTAATAATGGAGATATGGAGAGTGATAAGGGCATTACCCGTCAGTTTTGGGCTTTAAATGACTGAGGAAAGGCAAACAACAAAAAACAGCACATGAATCAGAAGTCCTTCATTCTATTTCTAGCAATTCATCACATGATTTGGGGCAAGTCAAGAAACATCCACATCACATATTCAACACCTCCACTTGGACTGGTTCGTAAGTTTTATTCAGCTACTGAATTTCCCCTTCATTACTTCATTCCCATCAATCTAGGTGAAAATGCCTGCTGGAATATCAGGTAATATACCAGTTGAGAAGTTGATACAAACTAATTTGCAGAACAGTGTACCAAGTACCTATAATCACTACTGTTACAGTGATTTTCCGAAAAGGGGATGAATAAATATTTCACAAGCAAACAAGCAAAAAGATGTACCTAGTTTTTTAAGTGCTTTCATTCTAACTATTGGTGTTACAAATATCACATTGTATATTTGTAACACCAATTTGTAATTTGTAATATTTGTAATATTGTATTACAAATATCAAGACAGCAATAAATTTCCAGTAATTAACCATCAAAACAGGCCTCATTTAAATGCAGTTATTAAATGTTGGGAAAATTAATTAAGCTCAAATGTGAAATATTAACACTTAAACATGTAAATGACAAACAAAACCTTTTGTAAGCTGTTTAACAAGGGACAGAATTCAGTTTTTCAGAAGCTTTCAAAACCTGAAGAGTATACCTTAAATTCATTTTCAGATATGAATAAGTAAAGGAAATAAAGGAAAGACTGTAACGCCAAAGCCCTTAATTTAAAAAAAAAAAAAAAATGGAAAGAAAGAAAAAGCAAGAAGAATCCTCTGGACTCTGGTCCACATTATCGTGATCATAAAAACATTCCATCAGAAAAAATACTATCACTCAAAATAAGCCTTTATAACTTGCAAGTTAAATGCTATTTTGAACAAGGATTTTCCACACACCAATTCTCCATATTGCTATCGTCAACAATGGAAAAAATGCTACTGCTAAGCATGTCAAGGCAATGTGCAGCAAAGAAGAACTTAGCATAACCAAACAACTCACTGTTTTTTGAAGAGCTATCATTAAATGTTAATTCATTAAGAAACAGCTTTCTAGCTTTGGTAAACTCCCACTCAAACATATCCTTTATTATTACTACTATTATTATTCAGATTAGTGCCCTATTTTTCCTCTTTTTAAAAAAATAGTATTTATTTAATTATTTATTTTTTAACTTTAGTTAGGATTCTGAAGTGTAATAATAGGTTGGTACACACAGGTCAGTATAAGGGTGTCTGGTTTAAAGAACCTAATGAATGCAGTGATCTTAAACAATACTTTCCTGGTTACAGAAACATTGTGCATCCTCATAAATGTTTATTTAACCTTGTCAGAAAACAGAGTTAGACACCCCATGATATGTAAATTTACTGATTCAGATCATTCAGAAATCAGAGCTTTGAACCTTTAAGGAGTAAATATAAATATAATATTAATAATAATAATAATAAAGTTATAAGGCTCATCACTATTCTGCTCATAATAGGGGAGGGTTTAATATCAACTTGTTCAGGCAAGTTAGTAAGTATCTGGATAACACTGAATGATCTGTTCTTTAGTTTATGCATGTGAGCAAATTAAAGAGTCAAACCTTATGCCACAAATTAGCAACTCTCTTCAATTTTTCTATTTGTGCTACTGCAAGAGGCCAAGATACTGGTCTGAGACCACTGCTTGCCATCACAGTATTGACTCTGTGGCATGAGCTCATTAATCTAAAATGAAAGAAGCAAGCATCTCACAAGATTGGACCTGAATTTTTTTCCTATTCTCCATATACCCAGAAGATTATTCATGGTCTGAATAATGATCTGAGTTAGATCCTCTTTCCTGGTGCTACAAAAGTCTAACAGAATATGTCAAGAGTTTAATAAGCACCATTTTATTTATTTATTTTTACTTATAATTCCACGTGACAAAGATATGCAATTAAAAAAATCTTCTTGATGAACATTTCATCATTGATCTGTGTGCTCACTATTAAGAATATTTTCAAAGGTAATATCTCAAGTTAAGCACATTTTACCAGAAACTAATGATCATTGTTCTAAATATTTATACTATTAGTATTTAAAGTATACCCAATATGGAAAAGATTTGAATCTTGGCATTACTGACAGAAGGCTATTGAGTTATCTTTGATAAGGTAGTATGTTTACAAGACCTAAAGAGCAAAATCAGCAAAGAAAGACTGGAGAAGATTAAGAAACAATTATTTAAAGGATTTATGTCTATTGGTAATACCACACATTTTATTGAATGAAATTTAACACAGCTTTCAAATTCAGGTTATTTTACATGGGATGGAACACAAAACTAAAAGTCTCCTCACCACAGTTTCTTTCAATCTCCCTCACTCTCTTAAGGAAACTGAAACTCATTCTAACACGAGCAGTAAAGAAAAATGCCAGAAGGTCAAGATGCAGTTTCATTGTAACTACTTAAAAGAACACTGTGTTTGTACTTTTTCACATCATTTTATTAATTTAATATTACATTTATCTTGCAAATAAATAAATAAATAGAATAAAAAGTAAAATAAAAAAAGCCATTTGGCATATTAACTGCAAAGCATCTACTAAGCCATGTGGAAACATGCTACTTTGTCTTATTGTGTATTTACAGGACAATGGGAAGCTATGACCATTTACAACTAAGAATCTGTTTTACAAGCTCTGTAAGAAACAGAAAGAAAGTGCTTGAAAAAATCCAGGATATATTTCAAATCCTCACCTTCCATCTCCCTCCATGCCATAGATATATTCCACTATGACCCGCTATAAGCCTGAAAAATCTGATACATGTTGGTGTTCTCTATAAAGTCAGAATACATCCTTTACTGTAGATCCTTCCTGCCTTTTTCTCGCCCCCGAATAATTACTTTCCTTAATGCTCTCTTCAACAAGAATAAATAGACTCAGCTCAAGCTGAAATGGAAGCCAAATATGACTGCACTTGAATCTATTTTTTCCAGCTCATCCATAGTTCCTGTGGTAGGGCCCATTAGGAGTGTATGAAAGCAGATAGCTCAAAGCCCACATAGTTATTCCTGGATTTAAATACAGATTGGAAATGAATGTCCTGTGGATAAATGCCTGTGAAAAACCTAGAGGAGAATAAGTGCTTGGGAGATTAAGAGATTTACTGTAACCTCTGTGAAAGCTGAACATTTAAAGGGCAGGAATTCTTCATTTTTCAATCTGCAAATTTAAAGGGGCAGAAGTTTATACATTACCTCAACAATTAATTAAAAGACCTCTGTATGTGCTCATGTGTACTTATAAATCAGCAGGTATGCATTCTTAATAGATTACACAGCTATTTATTTTCATCATCTAACTGGAATGCTAGATGCATTCCTTTGAAAAGGATATTTTGCTAGTTCTCTATATTGCTTCAGTTCTTTTACTGAACTGAGGGTAAAGAGCTCCCACTTTTTGCTAGAACTATACATCATCAGTAAAGGAGACTTCATATACAACTTGAGTTTGTAACTCTCCTCATTTCCTGTTTGCTCTGTCATTTTAACTATGCATGACATATGGGAAATGTAAACCTAGACATGTTGAGAAACTTCTGTAACAAACCTACTAGATTTTACTTAGCACCTTCTTGCCCAGTTCAACCCTTTAAGGCAAGAATTTTGCAAGAACACAGAAGTATTTTTGTGTACCAATATCTGCCTCACACCAAAGGCCAAATATAACAGTCACGTGCCCAAGAATCCTGTTCTCAAAATAAACCCATACTGCATACAGACAACAGCATATACTAGGTTCACCACTGTATGAACTAATCCCCCTGCTCATGCTTCTTTGAATTATGATCATTTAAGAACTTCTGCACTAGCAGACCTTTGAAGTAGAAATCTGACTGAAGATTTTTGCACCTTTCCATTATCTAACTTGCTTGAGTGCTACATATCAGAAAGGTTATCCAGAACTATGAGACTCTTGCCATTCTCTCCTACAAGAGTCACCACTTCACCTATCCTTCATCTGTCCCTGTGCCACATTGCTCTCTTTCAAACTGTAGCCAAGGGCAATATTCTCATAAATATCTTTGTTACAGCAAATCCCTAAGGATTCTACCGGTGGGGTTCATGTAAAAAAATAAACACAATTACATTCTTACACATCTGATCTCACCACCCAAAGGCATTTCAAAAATCACATATCAAGTCCCAAAGCATTTACTTAGGAAAAACTCTTCCGGAGTTTGGCAGTAACAGCTTCATACACCAATCAGTAGCCATATGAAAGATCCACTTTTAACGTTTTTGTTTTTTTTTTTCCCCTCCTAGTTGTAAAAATCCAAGTATTTTAGAATCTAATATGCATGTAGGAGTACGAGGTTGTATACATTAACAGCTATTGAACATTTAAAAAAAAAAAAAAAACTTTTTTATTCTGATCTCAAATAAAAAGGAGCTATAAACTTCTCAGTAATTCTGTAAACATGAAAAGGTGGCTGCAAACACTTTCAGTATTAATAGGGTGGTTAGAAACAAAGCTGAAAGGGAGCTTCTGAGGAAATTATTTCTTTTCAATTCAATTTGTTAGAAAATAATGTCTCCATGGCAAGGATCACCAATAAAGAAAAGGAAGGAGAAAAAAAATAATAAAAAAAAGGCTGCATACCACACACAGCAAGCATTTTTTATTCTCTTATAACATTGTTTTGGCACACACTGAAGTTAGTAGTATTGTTATATATTTATAGAAGCACAGAGTTAGAGATTAAACACTTTCACTTGAAGCAACTGTTGCATACCAGCAAAAAAGGAAACTCTTTGGTACACTTTCTTCATACCAGGGCAAGTATTTAAAATTTGGGCTTGAAACAGTAAGATATATTAGAGGTGTTGGTTAATATCCCCCAAAAGTTATGTGTACCTCATAGTTCACTTAATGGTTTTAGAAGACAAAACAGACACCAGGCACCTGCCCAGTTTTTACTAATGCCAAAGACAGACTGTCCTAAATAAAGTGTTAGTGCTGAATAGTCAGCACTGTTGTTAAAGTACAGGCACTTCCATGGTAAAACTCCATGGTAAAGATAGCGACAGCATAAGAAACTCAACACAGAAGTGTTCAAAAACAACGAGGGAGAGAAAGCCACTGTCAATCCAATTAAGCATTAACTTCTACAAAAATAATTATTATTTATCATGCCTCCCTGAACCCCCCCCCCCTCCCCCCCCACCCACCCATTATTATTAACTCTCCATATGACACCTTCAGTTTGGAGTACAAGTTTTGATGAAGAAGTAGTTCCTTGAAATGTACTTCTAGATATTAAGAGCTTGCTTTATTTTATTTTTTATTTTTTTTTAAGCTGTATAGCATGGAAACATTTTAAACTCTGAATTAAAAATAAACAACAACAAGATGTAGATTCAAAGCCCTGAGAAGTGCTACAGTATTATGCTGAAGTCTTTTCCCTGCACAAAATCAAGCGGTTCTCAGATAAGCATCTCACCAATTTTCCTTTGAGTTATTTTCCTGTTTCATTTGAGGAGGAAGAGAAAAGAGAGGGTAGTATAGAAGTGCTACACTTTTAATTTGTTACCTTGAATCAAAAGAAAATTCTAAATTTTGCTTGGTGACTCCTAGCAGAAGGAGCCCACCCTTTGAGTAGGAAATATATGCACCAGGCATTCAAGTGAATGCAAAATATTAAGTCTATGAAAATTTATGGTAATTTGTCTAATGACTTCAAGATGATCGAGAATCAAAGAGATTGTATATTATTCCACGTTTTCAATTACTTTGACATAAAATACAAACAATTCCCTCACATCTCCTGTAACCTTCCTCATAGTTGTTCATTTATTGATTCTAATCATTTCCTACATTTGGATTTACCTCTGCTAGTTTAACCCATCATATAAAGAAATTAATTTTCATACCTGATTTTCCCAGAAAAACAGGGAAAAGGACCAACCCAGGCCTATCTGAATCCTACTACTGCCTTGTTAGTCTCTGCATTGATCCCCTTTCATCCTGCATAAAAGCAAGCTTGTTCAGGGGTTCATGCCACTGTTCACAGGGGGTTGTGAGGGGCATTTTACTGCCAAAGAGAGAGCTTCTCTGTGAGAACCAAGGCCTTCTGAAGTTTTCCATGAGATTAAACAGTATGAGTATAACCTCACATACTGTTACTGTAAAATAGTTGTCTAGGAAGCTGCTGATGGCCTGATTACTGCCCTCAGTATGGGTAATATCCTGAATTTCCCTTAGAGTTTCTTTGGGTCACAGTGGTTGGCTTTTGACCTTGCACAAAGTCAAGGGAGAAAGAGCCTTAGACACCTCACTTTGTACACAAACAAATTGAGCACATTTCAAAATCTATTCTCTGCTTTATGCATATATTCCCATCTGCTTTAGTCTCAAGAATTTTGTGAAATATTTTATGAAGCAGATATCATTTGATTTTTTTCTTGTTTTCAGAAACTGTATTATAAACTTACCACTCCTGCCCTTATGTGTTTGCAGATGCTGCCTCAGCCATTGTGTTTTAACGGCATCTCATCTATGGTAGGCGAACTACAAAGCGTGGAATGCTCTGTCAGAACAAATTAAATAGAAATCCTTTGTGTATCCAGAAATAGTAAGTCATGGTGACAATTCACTTTATGGGGAACTTTGGGGAGCAAATACCCACATTTCGTGGGGGGAGGGGAATAATGATATGTAGATTGTTCTCCAAAGTAATTAAAAAAAAAAAAAAAAAAAAGAGGGAAAAAGAGTGGATATTGGAAGAAAGAGATGTGTTTTTAGTAAAATACACTAGAAATATTTTAACAGCACTAACCAATAGCACTACACCACTTCACATTCCCACTGAAAAAAAACACTCTTGCATAAAGCTACCTTGTTTTACTAATCCTGTCAACAACTAACATACTCATAGGGAACTGTTAAAATAATAACACTTATTCTTCTCAAGTACAGGTTTACCTCAGTCATAATGTAATATGAATAGTGAATTGTAAGTAGATTTCTTGAGTGTATCAAATAGAAAGATTTAAAGATGTAAAGAAAACAAATTTACATTGTGTTGTGTAAAAGCAGATTCTCTAGATTATGAAATTTGCAGCATCAGTAAATAAAACCATATTGGAAGAAACACAACTCAGATTAAGGACTGGGAAGCCATATTGCTATTTATGTTCACTTGAAAACATCATCAGTATGACTTCTGATTTCAGAGAACAAACACATGCAGTTTGGAAAACTTAATTTCAAAACTAAACTACTGGAGCTCTTCAGAAAAAAAAAAAAAAAAAAAAATCTACAGCAATTTTTAAAGAGTAGAAACTAATTACCATTGCTAACATCCAGGACTGTCTCTAAGCAAATATGAAGATGGTGTGCATAAGTGCACTGGATTTTTCTTTAAAACTAGCCCAATATTTCTACACAGACTAAATACATGTGTGCATATTTGTGTGTATGAATATTGAATTGTAGTTTTCAGGTTATAATTGAATGTGTGTTTCTGAGCCCTCCAGTTAACATGGTCAGTGTATTTTGTAGAATGGTTTCCATGCTGTATAAGAGAAATCACAACAATTTCCTCCAAAACAGATTTACAACTATACATCAGAGTAAACCTTTGATTATCCTATAGTCCAAATTATCAACCTGTATTAAAGGATTATAGCTATTTACATGTCAAACCAATCTCTCAGAGATATAATTGAGCAATTCTATTGAAATAAACTCTTCTGGGTTGCAATAAATCGTGCCAATAAAATTAAAGTATCTTCATGTTGAATAGTACCGAGACTACTATGCCAGATAAAAACATACTTTTCTTTGTTCAACCCATAGCATTGATGCTTTTTCCAAGCTAAACTTACACAAATCTTTAATTATTAATGTTCCTAAAACCTGAGTTCTTGAAAGAATTTTAATTGCACCTGTTTTTGAAACAGTTTATTTCAGAGCAGCAAGACTTTAAATGCCAATGCTGCAAGCCTGAATAATGTATATTTTTCAAACCTTAGCAATTCAAGGATCTTTTCTTTGACTTTCTCAATCACATTTCATGGATCACTGACATCAAGAGTCAGTGATAAAAATCAAATAAATGCAGTGAATGTTTTTTTGTTTGTTTGTTTTTCTTTCTCTTAACATTTCAAGATGTTAAAACACTGGGAATACTTTGTTACTGGTGTGTGGTACTTTTTCACTAGATTACAAAGACAATTCTAAATAGAGAACTATATACTTTCCTAAACATGCAAAAGTTACCATCATTTAATTTCATGTTGAGATGTTACTTGTGAGAAACATAAATAAATAAACTTTATTATTATTTTAAATGAGCTTTTTGATCACTCCAGTGAGCACATATCAGAGTCTACTGTTCCTATCGTCAGTGATTTGCAATAAAAGTTGTATAAGAAAAGTAAGTTTGAATGGCTATTAAAAGTGGGCTTGTCACGAAGACCAAGTCTTTCTTCCCATATCATTGAACAATATGTTATCTGTTGTTATTTGCTGCATCTTGCAGCACCTGTTCTTTCCTGTATTACCACAAAAGGCAGAAGAACATTTTGAAAAACAAGATCTCTATAAAGTAACAGCTTTGTTCTTAGTTTTCATCTTTAAGCAGACAATTATTTTATTTAGATATTTTTTCACTAGATAGACTGTGACATGAATCAACAGCAGTTCTGACTATGTGAGAGGAAATCTGATGAAAAATCAGAAAAATACTAGAAAAGGCTTCAACAGTTTGTTTTACATCTCAAAGGCTTTCTAAGAATTCAGATTCTACTTTATTTGTTATGCTTCTGTCAAATAGTATCAGTGACTTGACATTCAGAGAGCAGTTTTCTTGGCACTTTTTTTCTTTTTAAACACACTTTTATGTGGAAACATCCAAGGCTTTGGCTGTATAGACCTTCCTTCTGATGTAAATTAAGCAAGTAGTCCCTCAGTCTTTAAGATTGAAGCTTTCCTGGCGTATTTTCTACAGAGCCTTCAAACAATTCAGAAGGAAAGGAATCTCTCAAATTAATTTTGTCTAGCCTCCTACTCAAAAGAGAACCTGCTACAAGCTCAGATCAGGCTGAATTTTTAAGGTCTTCAGACAATAATTTCCACAACCATTCTGGGCAACTTATTCTAGTACTTACTCATTTTTATTGTGAATTTCTGAATTCTTTTTTTTTTCCATAAATATAATCAAAATTTCCCTTGCTGCAACTTGTGACTTTTCCCACTTACCTTTTTGGTGTACATATCCACTCTCTCCCTCTAAGAAGTTGAAAACCACATCAGGATACCCTATTAGCCCTTCTTTTCTTCACAGTAAATGAAACCAGCTTTATCAACTTTTCTTTACGAGTCATGTGTTCCAGCACTCTGGCCATCTTAGTGATTACGCTCCTCATGATTCACTCTGTTTTGACGTCTCTCTTTTACTGTGGGACCCAAACTACTCCAAAGTGTGGGACACACTACTCCAAATACAATCTCAAAAGTGCAGGGTGGATAGTCATCACCTCCCTCAACATATTGATTACCTTTTTGCCACCTCCCTCAACATATTGATTACCTTTTTGCCACCTCCCTCAACATATTGCTCATCTTTGTGCAAATGCAGCTCAGTGTGCAGTTAAGCATTCACCTCTACACAAGCACACAGATGACTCATGTTCAACTTTTTGCCTACCAAGACCCCAGGTCATTTTTTGCAAAGTTGCTTTCTAGCCATTCAGCTGGAATGGTGCATGAGGTTGTCCTATTCCAGGTGCTGTATTTAACATTTTTACATTTTTTGAGCTTCATTAGGTTCCTGTTGGACCACATCTCCAGCTTGCTGAGGTTTCTCTCAACAGCAGAATTGTATTTCATCAGACCAAAGATTTTGCTATGTTTAGTGTCATCTGCAGGCTTAGTAAGGAAATATGTCCCCTCCTATCATCACAATTGCTGATGAGGATGTTAAACAGCATTGTCAACACTACCAATCCTTGGGGCGTGCCAAAACCAATCACCTGCCTGCTAGAATGTGAAAGGTTGATAATTACCCTTGGAACCTGATGGTTTGGCCAGTTTCTAATCTACTTTGTACTCCACCCACCCAGAGTGGAGAGCTCACCAATAAGTAGCCTCCTATGGAAGCTACAACATGGAAGCCTCCTATGGAAGGCAGACAATGTTGAAAACTTTTTTAAAGTCAAGTAAAGTGATATCTCTTTGGAAGACCAGCCTAATTACCTTCTATGATGAAATGACTGGTTGTGTGAACGAAGTCTGTATGATGGCTGTTTCCAGCCTCCATGTTTGTGTAAATAGCTTTCTCAAAGTCTTGCTCCGTAAGCTTCCTAGCAACTGATAACTGACTGACCAGCTTCTAATTCTTACCTTTTATGAAGATGGGAGTACAATTATCTTATTTCCAGTCATTACTGTTTTATGTTTCTTCCATAACAATCCCTTTAAAATGTACTACCCAGCTTGCCACCAAACCTTTCCAGCATACAATTGTCTTGCAGGCTTGCAGGCCATATTGCCCTATGGGTGTGAAGTCAGAGATTACTCAAAAAAGTTGAACTGTTTCTTTTTAAAACTTCTGATTTTTAATACAACACATAGCAAAGTCACTTCAGAGTACCAGATATCACTACTGAGCTGGGAGATATTTCTGGTAATATTTCTATTTGAACTGGACTACATTTGTCTATGGTCCTTGTCTAATCTACCTTTGGTAAAAATAATGTTGTCCTTTTATCATTTAAGTTTCTTTGTTTGTTTGTTTGTTTTTCCCACTAGGGGAAAAAAAAATGATTTTTTTTTCTATTCTTTTTTCTTTTTCTTTTTTTTTTTTTTTAATGTCAAGAGGAAAAAAAAATCACAGCATTCAAATTGCAAGTTTACTGAAAATCATCAGCTACACGTATGCATCCATCCATGAACTACTATACAAAAGCTTTATGAGTAGTAACATGACTGAATCAAAAGCAAGGAGACTAGAGTTAAGGACCATCAGAACTAGTGTCATATAATCATTGTTTTTCTTTAGTTTGATGATCAAATTGCAAACTGTGATAAGCATAAAAACACAACAACCAAACAAAATAATCTAGCAAAAAATAGGAAATTTTAGCAAAATAAATAAAACTAAAGAAAAAGTAGATGAAATTCTACTATTCTATTATCTTTTCCCAGTAGAAAAGACTTCTACTTATGATGTGAGCTGCCAAGGTTCAATCCTGTTTTTAATTTGAAGACAGGAATGGAAGTAGAAGGTAGAATTTTCTTCTCCTCTTTTTAATATTCGTATTTCTATTGGGACAGGATGAGAATATCTAGGGTTTGGGATAGGACTTGTCCTGGCAAAAAGGACAGATGAGTTGTTAATTGTTCCTAAGAATTATTATTAGTATTATTAATTTTCTTAATTAATTAGAAATTTCTATTAATTATTAGTATTATTAATTTTCTTCTGTTGAGCCCATTCCATGTGTAATTAACATTCCATGTGTACTCATTCCATGTTTAATTAACACATGGAATGGGCTCAACAGAAGAAAACTAATAATACTTCATTTCTGAATAATCTTTGACAAAATTGTTAACCAGCTGCACTCAGAAATGGCAGGTGAGTGATTTTGACATTTCCAACTTTACTTTCCTGGTACCTAGCTTTACCTGTCCAATGAAATTGCTTTAAAGCTTGCAGAATGTTTGATCACAAAATGACTGTTGTTCTTCTTCCCTCTACAACACCATTTTATCCAGTGCAAAGGGAGACTGCTTATTTTGGTTTCTAGTTTAATAAAAAGTATGCTGCTAAAACATGCAAAAAACAACACTCCACAAAAAAAAAAAAAGTAAAAAAACAGACACACTTGCACATTATACTCCATACAACACATTATAACAAATTATATTCTCTTCCTATTAGCGAGGCTTTCAAAGACATCCTACTCTGAAATCAACTGTCTAGAAATCTGTATGAATTTTAATTTTGATTACAGAACAAATAATTGATTTATGAAGTTTGCTGTTATTTTCTGTTGCTTACAAGAAGTGTATCTTCCCAGCTCCCTGATTTCATGTGTGAAAAAATGGAAGAAAAAATCTTGACAATGTTTATATATCTGCAATGTTGGCACTCCAGCCAGGCTAACCTATAAGCATTATCTTTTCTGTGAAGCATGTCAGAGGATTAAAAAAAAAAAAAAAAAAAAAAAAAAAGTCAAGGACACAACTGACTATCAAGAAGACAGTGTATTTTGAATTAGAGGAATGAAAGGTCATAAATAAGAAAAAGTCAACATTAGTGAAATGTATGTCAAAAATACGCTTTATTTTTCTTCTAATCATATTAGATAAAGCTCCAAAATTCTGCTTAAACTGTGCTATAGCCCAAAAAAAAATACAAAATGAGGGACACATGAGAAGTATAAAATTATAATTCTACAGTCTCAGTGATGAATATATATTTATATTTGTATAGAGAAAAAATGAATATGGGAAAAGCTAGTTCTGAGGAATCTAATACTGGCAAATGTTGATAAGTTTAATGTGTTGTCATGACTCATAGAAGATTTGTGTCCCCAGACGGCAGTGCAAGGAAAAAAAAAAAAAATATTAAAAGAAGACAAGTTACTGAGAAGGTCTGGAAGAAAGCCATGGTCATCATAATCTATATTGGACCTAGTGATATAAGCAGAACTAAATGGAGATCCTGCAAAACAGGTTTCAACAGTGTGTTAGCTGTACAAGTAAGTAGAGATCAAATGCCAGTATTCTCAGAAGTGAGACTGGTGCCACACTCAGGAAGAAGTAAAGAATGTCAGACCAGTGTCTCAGCACAGTTCAGAAACAGCACAAATGAACCAGGAAGATTGTTCCTGGTTTAACTGAGACTTTTACAGCTGATTATTGCTTATAGGTATTCCTGCTACAGCACAAAACAACTTAATACAACACTTACCTAAAACAGCACTGACTTTAAAAAGGACAGACAAAGCAGTTCAGATAACAAATGTGTATGGCAGGATCTAGCATGAAACTATATGGCAAAATAAATAAATAAATTGAATAAAAAAAGATTAAAAAGAGGCTATATTCATCTTACATAGCTGTGCAAAGAGAAGATGACAGTTGCTTTCAGCAAACATATTTTAAGCACAGATTTGAGAACTAAAATGGCAGTTATTTTACAACATAGACAAAAAGGTGTTGTACAGCTAGGAGTAACATAAAGTCCTGAGGATGTGGGGTCATGAATGAACCCAACAAGAAATGAACCAACAGTGAGAGAACAATGTTGGAAACATACAGAGTTAGAACAGAGTATCGTAGAATGTAGCAAGTAAAGGCACAGTGGATAAAGAACGGTTTCCATGATTTTCATCCCATAACCTACATATATACCTTTTTGTGCTGTTGAAAACACCTTTAAAGTACTTCAACTCTCAGAGTTTTATCATAGCAAACCTGGGTAGGGTTTTTGACTGCTAGCAGCCAGCAAAGTAAGGGGCTACTGAAGAACTTGTGTCAGCTACTGAAGAACTTGTGTCAGAACCAGAGTTCTCATGGACAATCCAGTAAACTGTCCTATGGACAGAGACAATTTGCTAAGCATCTTGCTTTGGAGATGCCCCAGGAACAGGGCACGCTATACATGTGGGGATATTAAAAGAGACCCTGTGCAGTCTTATATCCATACAGAAAACCAGAAACAACCCCAGTTTGTAACTTTTTCAAATCTGTAGTTATGAAATTGTTTAGACCCTGGGCAGACATTCTCATCAGTTGAGATACTTTGTATACCTTAAATGTATTGATTCATAACCAACTGTCACAGCAGGTTTTATTCAGTTGTAACCTTGGATGGTAGAAAAGAAATGAATTTATCAGTTGAGCTCTTACTTCAACAAAGGACATAAACACATTCTTCAGTGTACTTGAAGAACAACAAGAAACCTCAAAAATACTTTAAACATTTAGCAATAAACTTCTACTTCTCTGAAGAATTTTTAGGTAAGCATAGTTACTCATAGTTAATAATGTCAGTTTTGTTGTTTTGAGGTCTCCTATACATATACATATATATATATGAAATATATATATTGTATTTTGTCATGATATTCAGTGGAACAATTACCAGATACACTAGCCAAGTACATGAGAAATTCTTTAATTACCACGAATTTCTCCTCCCCAACCCAAAAAGATGTTTGAGGGATTGCTAAAATAAATGTTGCATTTGGCATTACTGAAGCTATTCCAAGTGCAGTGGTGAAACTCTCCAGTCTGCCCACAACTTGAGACAATACTAGAGTCTACTTATGATCAGTCTATATTACAATTTAGTAATATCTCTCTGCATTTAATTGAAACTGCTGACTGCTACCTACAGCTATTTGCACGTACACAAAGAGTTTTTCTATAACTGCCATCCACCATTTTCTGGATACTCACAAAGCCAAGTGGATCCTTCTCTGTTTATCATAGGAAAAACAAACATCCCACTTGTGGTGGGTGTGAGCTGACTCTTTCTTAAACTGAATTTGTTCAATGACACAACATTTTATCACATGGTAACTGTTTGATGAACTGTGATGTCATACCTGGTGAGATAACTGTTGTGATGAACTGTGATGTCATACCTGGTGAGATATTGCATATCAGAATTAAACAAAGAAACAAACAAAAAAATCTGCAAACACAAGTAGTGCTATAAAAGCATATCTTGTTTGCAAAAGTACTTTTAAAGCAGAAGACTATATTAATATTTCATTAACTGGAATAGGAATAAAGTAAAAACAGACAAGTGCATCAGAACAAATAGAAAGATTTGCATCTGGGAGCAGTGGATGTTACTTTGCACTGCCCTCAGCTAATCCTACTTGTCCAGAGATTTCTAGCTTTGACATCTGGGAGGTGTTATATTATACCCAGGAGGAGCTTCCTGGGTTTCTTTACAGAATACCTGACATCTGTGACCCACAGACTAGAGGCTTTAAACCAGAGGTCAACTCATATTGGATAACTGGCCATGAGGCCCTGCATCAGAACATAATATAAAGAAAGGGTTTGTAACTGCAGAACAGTAAAATAGTTGGTTATGGTACAACTTCTTGCTTTACCTTAAGAAGAAATTGTCATTGCTAGAGACATGATTTCCAATGACATCTCAAATTGATCTGATAATATTTGTTTCCCAAGGAAGTTAGCAGAAAGTCGCCTCCTCTGAAGGACACCATAATTTATCTGATGATTTCCTCCATTCCTCATTGCCCTATCCAACCTTGCTCTCTGAAAGGAAGACAAAGGCAATGAAAAGCAGAGGCAACACCATTTGCCTGAAAGCTGTAGCTTGGTAATTTACCGCCTTAAATAAAGTAAAATTATGTCTTCTCCAAAGCTGCCAGTTTTCACGATCAAAAAAAGTGACAGAAGAGATGTAAAGGGTAGCAGCAACACAAACCTAGAAAAGATCTATCAAAGAAGTAGAGAAATGTTAGAGAGGAGACTCTGCAAGTGGTTCAGATGAATCTTCTGGATTTCCTAACTCAGGACTGTAAAAAGTCAGGATTTGGACAATATATTTATTTATTTATTTATTTACATATAGATATATATATTTGAAAAATATATATATATATTAATTTTCTTTAACCATTATGTAAATATTTACTGAGTAGATATTATGGAATTATCATCTCAAAAGTTGCTGTGGTGAAACTACATTCAACCACTGAATGTGGTTGAAAAACAAGAAGTATGAGAAAAAGATTTTACTGTCAGGGTATATCACAGCTATAAAAATCAAATTTTTATTCATTCCTAAGTAATATTTAGTGCTGAATTAAGAGATTTTATTTTTTCAAAGTAAAATAAAGGATACATACACCACATCATTTTTGTGACTCTTCACAATGTGCTGTTCTGAGGCTGCATTGCTGCAGGAAGACACTAAGTGAGTCTCATTTAGCAAATGTGCCAAGCTGACAAATAAACCACTAGCAAACTTTTTAGAGTACAGCTGGTGAGTTTTTCAAATTCAGTACCGATACTACTATAGCAGCAAAGTGATGCTGCTTTTATCCCCATGATGCACATTATTTATTAATTGTATATTTGCAGAGGTTAATAGACTTTTGCTTAAGCAATTTACCTTCTGAAATTACACGGAGATGTTCAAGTGCATCGTTAACATGTTCTGTCATTTATGTCCAACAGATAAAAGCTACTTCTCACAGTTTGAAAATGATGATTATAGCATGATAGCTTTAATTACAATCAAACACAGTTGAATCCTACCTTCATTCAGTCCATTGCAAAGTGTTTGGGAACAATACATGGGCTGTTGCTTCATATAAATTTATCCTCTATTTCTATTACTCCTCATGATATAAAAGCACACAAACCCATCTTTGTGGGAATAATTCAAAGAATATATATATATATATATATATGTATAAATGGAACAGTCACACTTCAACACTTTTTGCTAGCTTTTTCACATAGAGAACTATTTCAGAGAGCACAAACCTTTGCTAAGTCACATACAGCCCATAGTACAGTCCATGATCACTGTACTTGAAAATGGGGCTTTCTTGTGCATAGTGTAAACACTTCACTCTATCGTTCAATATGAGATATCACAGAATGGTTTGGGTTAGAAGAGACATTATCACTACACCCCCTGACAAAGAGTCTCTCCCCAGCTTTCCCGCAGGCCACCCTTAAGTACTGGAAGGCTATGATATGGTCTCCCCAGATCTTCCTCTTCTCCAGGCTGAACAATCCCAACTCCCTCAGCCTGTCTTGGAGAGCTGCTCCAGGCCTTTGATCTTCCCTGTGGGATGTATCCCTCCTCTGGGATACATCCATATCCTTATTGTGCTGGGGGCCCCAGAGCCAATCACAGTATGCATACACTGAGAAATCACTGATGACGAAGTTTTAGAAAACAATCTCATAAAGCAAAAGTTTCAATTTACAGCAGAATTTAGTCTCAAGTGATTAGACCAGCAACCTGAACACTGAGTATAACAGCTGTCTTTTATGACAATAACACTTCTACACAAGAAACGCCATTCTCATAAATAAAGCAACCTATTGACACATATTGAATAAACAGTATTGTGAATCTTTTAACAGTTACTTTAGTTACATCAGTGACCTTTAAAAAGCTTCATTTGTGTAGAAATGATAAACTGAAAGGGTCAACTGATAATTTTTTCAGCCACAGTCATTTCACTTGCGCTTGCTGGGGTCTCATCAACAAAACAAGAATTCATCTGAAAAATATTGCTCATATTTCAAGTATACCAGTTTTGACAAAGCCTATTATTGTGGAAGGCCTGATTTCTACTTGATTTAGAAAAGGGATCTCAAGCAGAGCATCTCTGTTAAAATTGGCTGTTCAGGTCAAATATTCAGTTCTTATTTTTCAGTTCATACATTCAGTTCTAGGAAGAAATATACAATATTGGTCTCTATTTCACTTGTAATTTTCAGTTTAAAGAATATGAAATCTCAAAGTGTGCTGATATGGGAAATCGCTTCCTTATGCTCTTCGTTATGTTCTTCTCCCAGTGCAGTGCTACTTTTGGTGATACTCAAATATTTGCAGCTTTGGAGAGTCATCTTCTCAGCAACCCCCCAGAAATTACTGCATTTTGAAGCAAAGAGCTAGACAGTCAGTTATGTTCTGATTACAAATGGAAGCAGTCATACATGAGGTACAGATACATTTTAAGGAGGAAATAAGAAACATACTGATATGCTACTGCTTTGATACTCCCTAGAATATAAATGTTGATGCAAGACTGAAACACTTTGACACTAGTTTAAGTATTGCTTAATTACTAATTATTTTGTTGACAAGGAATAAAGCAGAAAAAATGAACTGCAGAAAAACAACAATTTGTCACTACCAAAATTGTTGTTCTAAAAAAAAAGGATAACACAATTTTACCTTAACTGAAGACAGTAATAACATTAGAATATATTTATTTGTTTTTAGAAAGAATGCATTTGTGGATAACCACATTCCACTTTTAATCATCTAGGAAATCAATCTTTAAGCACTCACACAGCTCCCATTATTGCTAGTGGTATTCTTCCTAAGCCTGAACTATGAACAGTGCTAAACATTGTACTCCACAGACCTGCCACTTAAAGGTAAAATTATTTGTGTAATTCAGTGTGATGGTTTTGTTTGTTTGTTTTTGTTTTATTGGTTTGTTTTAAAGAAATGAGCAACATCCTATACACAACAAAGCACCCACATCCAACATACTTCATCAACATACCCATATTATAACCAGCAAGCTCTCATACTCCTAAAACCAGGACAGAGCAGAGAAAATATTAAAATACCTCTTAAACCCTATTGAGGCTTAGTGCTCAGCATATGCTTCTACAAATGGGCAGGAAATAATTAATGGAACAAAATGTTAAAGAATGTTTGTGTAGGTCTGTAAATCCTAAGTGCATCCTATTAAAGCCCCCATTTCTATGACACGGTGCATAGAAACAGACCAAAACAGTGCAAATCTACCAATATTACAGTAAAGTTAAGCATTACAAGTTATGAAATTGAGAACTAAAATGATAACACAGTAATCTGTTTTTTCTTGTCAGGGACCATGTAATCTGATCTATTTCTGTACATAAAGCCCCAGGCATGATTTTTTTTTGAGGCACACATCTCACTCTGGTGATAGGAAAATATACCACCTACCACAACATATTTTTCCCAAAGCCATCAATGAAACAGATTAAAACAAAAACAAACTTTGTTCTACCTCCTTTGGACTTCAACTCTGATCTTTAAAGAGATTTATGCTAGACATGTGTTGAACAGATTTATGCTAACTATGGGTTGAAACCTGAATGACAAAATGAAAGTGAAATGCCTTAGAGAATGTATTTGTTTTGTGTAATGTATTTTTTTTCAATTTATTTTGTAACTGCCTTAAATCAATTAAAAGAAAAAACACCCCTACCAAGTGTAACCTTTATAGCAGACTCTGAAATGTGAAATATCGTGGATTATGCTGAAAACCATCAAAATGCAAATGGAATGACAAAGAATCTGAACCAACACCATCACGTAAACAAAATATAAAATCAAAACACTTGGAACAACACAGACAGTATACCCTTTAGCTATTTGCCAGGCGTTCATGTTAGGGATGATACCAAGTACTCTGAAAGCACTGAGTCTCTGCATTAACATCAAAGGATTTGGTTGAACAAAATAAATGTTTTCTCTTATATATTGACATTACGCACATTGCTGCATTTCTCAGCTCAACACCAATAACACTGTTTACTGACAATGCTATACACAATGAGCCAAGGTTCTCTGTGGTACAAGATCACAAGGGCATAACTAAATCCATTCTGCTAAAAGTAGTCCTTAAAGTTTTGTTAGAGACCTGTTTTAAAAAATAAAACTAAATCTATGAAATAGATTTATAGATGTAGATAGATGTATAGATGTATAGATGTATAGATGTATTCAATCCACTAAAAATTTAATATTTAAGACTTAGCTCTGCATTACGATTCATCAGTTTTCTTGCATCTAATCTAAATCTTCCTGCCCCAAGAATGCAATAGAGGGCTGTATAACACTGAAGAATAATGAGATCATGTATATTTTAAATTTGGTATTGTTAACCCAAAGTTAATTTTGCAAAAAGCGTATTTAACTGTCCACATCCAGTCCCATATGTACTAAACAGTCAATGCTATACAGTTTACACAAGGCAAAACTTATACAAATATATATTAATGCTCACCATTATCACTTTTGAGATTTCCATTGCTGAGCTGTTTTAACCTCTTCTGATGGGATTTACCATTGTAGTGGATTTGTGCCTGAGCAGCAGAGTTCAGCTGAATGTTACAAACATTGCACAAAGTGAAATTGGTCTGTTTCTTTTCTCTCTCCTTCTTTTCTTCAGTGCCATTGGGTGCTAATTCTTTCTCACTTTCTCTGCCTGGGATGGATGTGAAATCTGAATTGTAGGACTGGTTATTGGCTGGTAAATCAGGGCTCCAGGGCTTCTTCATATTTTCTGGGTAGAAAGAACATAACAGAGAAAATTGATGAGTAACGCAAAGTAATATACACAGGAATTCTACATCTGTAGACTAGTAAAATGCTGAAAATTATTCTTCGTATTTTCTTATTTTAATACTAAATTACAATTCAAATATTTTACTTTCTGTTGATGTTTTTTAGTTCTGCTATGTAACTTGAGTAACTTCACAACTATTCAGATGAATGTCTTTAGACATTTAGGGGTACTATTAAATCTGTCATTTGAACCAAACTCTCCCAGAGATGTTTAGATATTTTTATCTTAACCCTAAAATAGTTTGTTGCATTTGAGAATTATCTTATGAAAAGTTAACCTTATATAGATTGTTAGAAATTTCCTCGGCAAAGTCTAGGGCACATCTTAGCTATCATCTTCGGTGGGAAATTGCATTGGTTTTACACAGCAGTGTTTTGGTAGTGGGCACTGGAGGGGTGGTCTCTGTGCAGAGAATGAGGCCACCCCCATGTCACACTGAGCCAGTTCTGACGGGCTCCAAAACAGACCCAATGCTGGCCAAAGCTCAGCCCACCAGTCAGTGGTGTGATGCCTCTGGGAAAACATATTTAAGAAAGGGCAAAAACACTATTCAGCACCTGTAAGAGAGAACAGTGAGAAAAATGTATGAAATGGTCTTGCAGACACCAGGGTCAGTGAAGGAGAGGGAAGAGGTGTTCCAAGCACTGGAGCAGAGATTTGCCTGTGGAGAAGACCATGGTGAAGCAAGGTGTCTGCTGCCTGTGGTGTACCAAGTCAGATCTCCACATTGCAGCCCATGGAGGACCCCAAATCACACACAGCATGTGGATGTGACCTGAAGGAAGCTGCAACCTGTGGAGAGTCCCTGAAGGAGCAGACTGCTGTAGTAAAGGAGGCCTGTGGAGAAGCGCCCACACACGATCAGGTGATTTGGTGGGAGCTGCAGACCAATGAGGGACCCATGCTCGAGCAGTCTGCCCCTGAAGGATAGACCAAATGGCATAGGCCCATGCTGGAGCAGTTCTTGAAGAGCTGTAGCCCATGGGAAGGACCCATGTTGAATCAGTTCATGAAAGACTGTACCCCATGGGAGAGACCCCACACTGGAGAGGGAAAAAATTGTAAAGAACAAGTAGCAGCAGAGGAAAAGTGTTAGTATCTAAATTATCACAACCCCCACTTCCCAGCCCCCTATGCTGCTTGGTGCCAGGGGGCAGTGGGGAGGAGGTAGAAGAGGTGGGAATGGAGGATTGAAGCAGTGGGAAAAGAGGCAAAGAGGAGAGGGGAGAAGGTGTTTTATGTTTTTGTCTTAATTTCTCACCATCCTTCTCAACTTTAATCAGCAATAAATTAATCTAATTTTCACCAAGTCAAGTCTATTTTGCCTGTGAGAGTAACTGGTAAGTGATCTCCCTGTCTTTACCTCAACTTTCAAGTTTTGCACCTTACTTTCTCTCACTGTCCTGGTGAGGACAAGGAATGAATGGGCAACTGAGTGGGGATCAGGGAGCCAGCCAAGGAAAACCCACCACAGAAATTCAAATAGCTATGATAGCAGAAATATTTTATACTCATATCTAGGATTAAATCAATAGTTTAATATTTCCATATAAACTATAAAATAGGGCAGTTAAACTGTGTGGATGACAACCCATGGTTATGTTCATTATATATAATCCTACACTTGAACACTGCACTTCACTAAGCAGTTCACGTTTTTAAGTTTTAGCACTTAGAAATGCAAGATGCATTTTTCAAGTTGTCAAAAAAAAAAAAAAAAAAAGGAAGAAAGAGGGGAAGAGTCCCTATATTTATATATTTTAAAAATGTCGTAATTAATAGAAGAAAAAAATAAAATAAAAGCCCTACATTTTAGTTAAATAATTGCACATACTTTGTCCTTGAATTTATTAATTAGCTCAGGTATTTAGCAAGCCCTAGTCATTCCCCCTCCACTTCCTGTGATATTTTCAAGCCAAATTCTTGTAACATTTTAACTTGTCTGGTTCAAAAAGAGTCCAAAGGCAAATAATTACCATGCTCTATTACTTTCTTAACTTTCCAGCATTACAAATTAAGGATTAACTGGAGAATTTAGATCCAGCTAATACCAAACTGTAACTACAGAAATGAGAAGATGAGAAGAAAATCTCACCTGCAGAACTTAAAGTGAAGCCAATGTAAACATGAGCTTTTATGATTAAAGGTGAGCAGAAACAATACAGGTGAAGAAGTGTTCCGTGCACTGCAAACCTTATTTACTATTAAAGGAGTACAAAATGCTATATCAACTTAGCATTTTGATGAAAACTTTATATAGCACATAAATCTTTAAACTGCTTTGTTCTCCCAGACTTAATGAATAAATGAAGATCTAGCCAAAGAATCTAATCTGTATTTTGAATGACAAAATTACTGCAGTCTTAAATACAACACTATTTGGTCTCTAACTGACAAATTAGTCAACCTAGAGATCAAAAAACTTCATTGCAGCAACACAAGAAAATGTTCTACAGATGCCTTTTACTAAAAGGAAAAAAAAAAAGAAAAAAAAAAAAAACTTTGAATCTCTCTGATTGCACCATAATACTGCAAGTCATGCTTGAGAGAATTTCAAGTATTGGAAATTTCGTGTGATTAGCAACCAGTTAAACATTTTGTTGGTCCTCTGAAGGATTAAAACACACTTACTGCACTGAAATCAAATCACAGTTACAAGCCTATCTAAAGATATGAGACTAAAACCTATTAATATCAAAAACAGTTTCAATCTGAGTTTTCAGATTTTATTAAAATCTAATTAGTATCACGTTCTTTTTTGCTAACTAAACTCAATTTCATTTAACAAGATGACAGGGTTATAAATAATATTGACCAAGTTCTGAGAAGAGCTCTGCATCTGCTGTAATTTAAAAACAGCTCAGACTTTTATTATTTCTGCCTTTGTGCATAGCTGGCTATGTTACCTAGAATTTTAGCTGCCTAAAACAAGAGATGAGGATGCAGGCTAAACAATAAATTCCCAAGAAAAATTAAAGTGAAAAAACAGCAAAGTAGTATTAATTTATTACGTCGAGCCTATTATATCAACAGTGATGGTATTAACTGTCATAGACAAACCACAACCATCACTTAAGAATTTATGAGGCTATGAAAGCTTAGGAGAAAACCTGAGATTTTCCTACAGCAGACCTACAACATATTTCTCCTAATGGAAGGAAAAGATTTCTCCAGAGGAAGCAGCAATAATCCATCAGCCTCTCAGCCTTCTGGAGATAATGTTCAGTCCAAGAAGAGTGAACAATGTATCCCTTTAAAATATTTTTAAATTAAGAAACTCAGTCATTTTTTCAGTGTTACAAGGATTAAAATATTAACATGAGAGCACTAATTTTAAAGAATTGTTCTAAATAACTTTCCAGAGATCCCAGTTTATATACATACTGTACATTAATATACATCATCTTTTCGCATTGAAAACATCCCCCACTAGAGAGCAGTATGAATTTAAAATTACAATATATCTCTAGTCTTATAGTGTTTGTCATATAGGTATGAGATTACTACAATAAAACAGATCTTCTAGCCAAGACATAAAACTCTAAATAAATATAATCTAGCACATTAAACAAATATTGTACACCATTTGTACATATATCTAATTCCTTTTGAAACATTAACATAGATTAGCAGGCAGCCTAGGAAATCATATTAGCATGTTATAACTTCACTTTAATATTCCAATCAACACAGATTAATCTATGAGAGCCTTATTTTTAAAATATAGAATACTTCTGCCTTGCATTATAATCTCATTCCAGAACAGGAAATTATAAAACGCACACTAGATTTAGGCACAATTAAATAACAAGGTAAAATACACCTTTGAAATAAATGATTCAAACATCTACCATTTGATTTGTGCTTTCATTAAAAACCCATGATGGCACTACAGCTGTAATACATTTTCACACTGCCATCTCCCTCTTAAATCTGGAGGAAGAAAGGAAAGATTTATAACCACAGACTAGATGACAATTAGGAAAACAAAAGCTTCAGGAATACACATTATGTTGTATTTTACCACTATTTCATAAACACAGTGGTTGCTGCATAGGTAATAGAACTAAATAGAACTGAAGAACTAAGGAGAAATATTATACATGTGCAAATGACTCGAGCTGATGGTGTAAGCCAGCACAACATAGCAGTATTTGGGATGTTGATTAGACACAAATGGTTTGAGCAAAACATTTCCAAACATGAAGACAAGAAAATCTGAAAAACAAACAAACAAACAAACAAAAAACTATAAGCAGTTTAGAATTCAAAAATTCTGATTCATTCTTACACCATATTCATACAGGACAAAGAAATACAGATAGCAAATTTCAGAGAAGGACAAGATAGAAACTGAGTATAATTTGCTGATACACTTTTAAAATACAACTTGCCACTCAAGCCAATATTTGAAAAAAAATAAAAATGTAAGGTTGATCCACCAGAATTTTCATAAATGCAGACCACTTCTTGCAAGGCAGCACATAGACTTTCATTTCATGCCTGCATAAGTATGTTTATAATTATGTACTTTATTTCATGGAATGAAATGTTTAGGAATAAATTTTGATTGGAAGAGTGAGGAAAAGAATGCTTAGTTGTTGTGTTGAGAAGATATATGGACTATGGTTAGAAGAAAACATTAAAATCTTAACTTTACAACTGTTTTTAATTGCTATCCATCTCTTATTGGTTTGAATGTTCATGATCTTATGTAGAAATTGATAGGGGTTAAGTTAAAACCTTCTTTCCCTGCTGTTACAGTATAGAGTTTATCTTGACTGTACTGGTTACATACTATATAACCAGTCCTAAGTTTTGCAGATAACTTCTGGCCCTCTCACCACCCCTAACATAAAGCTAACTTCTCAACCTTTAGGAGCCCTACAGGGGAGAGCAGCGAACTAGAATGAATGAACAAGGTAACCAAGAACTCAAAATTTCAAACCAATTTAAATAGCACTGCAGATAAATGCTTAACATTTATTTTCCCTGGAGCTCTGAACTCAATTTTGGCTCAATGATGCTTACCAGTAAAATGAACTTTGCATGACATTATAGCTTTGTGAAGTAGAAAACTGTCCCTTGTGGAAAACCAACACAACTACAATTTGTGGTGTTTGCTGGTTTAGCTAACATAGCTACTGTCTGGAGATTTCTGAAATGTGCTTGGATGTAAGGGATTAGAAATCATATCCTTCCCATTAAACCATTAAACTATTCTTACCTTCTTAACTGCAATACAAAAACACACTTTCTATTCAAGCATATGGAAAGGAAACTTTGCCACTAGTATTACAAATGATTGTTTCATTTCTGGACTGCCTTGTCAGTGTAGAATTATCAAAATCACTATGACAGGCTGTGTACGTAATAGTCATATACACTGAGTTAATTTAAGAGGTCAATGGAGTATATGGATCCCAGGGCAAGAATGTTATTAGCAGAATGCTGTGCAGGTAAGGCAGGTACACTCAATGCTGACCACTTGCCATTGATTAATGGCACGGTATATCGTAAAGAACCTCTCCTTGGCTTCTTCCCAACAGCTGCCATAATAGCCTCTTCAAGACTTTAAAAGGACTGAACTTCTTCAGGTAATAAGAAACCACGAGTAATTAAGCCAAATTACCAATGGGAGCTGCTGCTTTGCAAACAGATCTACTTCTTTGGCTGTACTACTGATTCTCAGGAAAACAGCCTATAAGAAGCTTTCTCTACTGAAATGTATGTTAGTGGTATTTGTTGAAGTCATGGATAAACCAAAGGATATATGTTTCTAACCTTTATACTATTTACACATCCTCCTGATTTCTCTTTACTTTTTGAGAAAGAGTAAGTCCTCTGCCAAAGATTAACAACAAAGAACAACTGCTTTTAAAGAACCTGTTGGGGAGAGAGAGATTGGGAGGGTGGGATTGCTCATCAAGATCCTCTTTCTAACTATCATGTTTTCAGTTTTCAAGTCTTGGAGGAATGTTACCAGCACACTACAGAACACCTCCTCTACCTTCTCCCCTGTAATATCTGCAATCTCCACATCTTTTCAAACATCATACATTTGATGCTAGATCTTTTAGAGGACAGGATGTTACTGTTTGATGACAGCCACAGTAGCAGGGTGACCTTTGTGTCAGACACTGTCATTTTAAGTTTAATTCTTAAATTTTAAGAACCTCTTTCACACTAGGAGTCAATATACATGATGTGACCCTTCCCAAAACTCGATCTGTAAGCCAAAGTCTTCCTATTTACCAGTTACTCAAAAATAACTGTTGCATCTGGTGCCCAAGACCCCTTTATCAAAAAGCTAGTGCCTTTGCAACCTCTAGGTTGAGCTCATTGAACAAAATGCTAAAATTTGTTCTAGAAACTTGTACTTGGGAGAAGTTAAGAATTAACATATTGTCACCTATTTTATACAAAGATATATGGCCTGGGAGAAGGCTCAGGAACAGGAACATAAGGCAGCTTTTACTTCTTACATCCTCATTATCACTGCATGATGTGGTCCTGACATTGCAATCTTCTGATTCAGATCAGGGCTGCACCTGGTCCTGGTTGTGGGCCCAGAGTGATTTAGGTCACAAACAGTCTATTCTACACATCACTGTTGTGGCAGTTGCAAACATACACTGAGAAGGATGAACAATGGAAAAATGGTGAAAGGGCACTTACGGTGAAAGCACAGCCCATCTAAAACACAGGTCCCTCCCAAATGACCCAAGTAACCTTCAGAATATGCTGCAGAACTCATCTGTTTTCTCTGGGTGGATGAATAATCTCAGTGGAAGAGTTACTGGGGAATGGGAATTTACTGGGATTGGAAAGACTTTTCTAAAATAATTGATTTTTCAGGACTTCCTTTTTTCTGAGTTTTTCAGATTTTGTTGTCTTTCAGATGAGAAATACAAAATAGAATACGATACAACAAAAGGTGATATGAAAATCTGGAAAACATGAATTAGGTAATTTGACACTGTTGGTAGACTTTTCTACTAAGTTTTAAGACTACAAAAACAATCATCACCTCCTTTTAAAAAAAGGAGGAGGAGTTTGTCAGGTCACACACCCAAGACCTAAATTACCAGTCAGTGATAAAGTTGGTGATAGAAATCAGTATTTCTCATTGCTCCCTGTCTAATACTGTTCTCATCACATTTGAAATCTCAATTTACTAAATTTTCTCTTTAAAATTTTCACACAAAATAAAGTAGTGTAGGTAGTTTAAGAGAATTAAAGAATGCATCAGGGACAGAAACACCTTGTTTTCTCACTTGCTATTTCTCCTTATCCATCCTGCTCCTCCCAACCTGATTACTGTTGCTAGCTGTTATACCACTTCAATTATCTCTGTGAGTAATAACAAATTCATAATCATCATCATCTCAGGTGATTTCAGCAAAATTTAAGAGGAAAAGAATCTCTTGGGCAAAGCTGTATCAAGTGAAAGAGATAAAGGCAAGCTTTTTCACTGTACATTTATTGCTTGTGGCAGGGAGGGAAGATGAGGTGGAAGGAGACGGGTTATTTGGGGCTTGAAGGGCTTTATATCTTTATGTCTTGGGACTCCTCCCAGGGAATGCATCTCTGCAAACTGAACCCTGAAAGAGTAGGTTTTTATCCATCTGAAATATCTTGAGCAATAGTGCAGAAAATAAAAACCTGGGCTTTTGTTTTGTTTTGCCGGGAGAGCACTTAAATCTTTCAGAAAAGGCTGCATTTCAATACTGCAGCAAATTAGCAGACTGCAGCCTATCTCCAGTCATAGCCATGCGCACTACAAGTTCCAAGAGGAACTTACAGATGAACTAAACAGAAAAAGTTCATCATTTCTTGGTTCAGCAGTTCCCTCATGCCAGAAGCAACCAACAGACATCTCATAGTCTCAAAATATACTGCAGTCATTTTTTTAATTGAGTTCTATAAAAAGAGCTAAGCACTAATCAACACCATATGTTATTCAATTAGCTAGTAAAACATATCTATTTCTCAAGCCTGTGCTAACATAATGGAGCACTTTGGGTGGTTTGGAACTATTTAAAGGCCAAGTAATTAATTTGCAAACATCAGCTTCTAAAAATCTGAGAAGCGCTACTGTGGTGACTTACATCTCTACAGCCAGAGCCAAGCCATGAAATTCCCTCATTTGGTTTTTATTCAATCTTTTTTTCAGAGATGATCCTTGTGAAGACAAAGACTTCGGCCTAAAATAGGGATAAGTGAAGACCCAGGTTCAGCGATGCTTCTGGAACCCTGAAGGGGTTCTGACTGCAGGGAGTCTCTTCCCATGCAGGTAAAGCAAGCTGCTTGTGCTGCCTCACCTCCCTCTCCAGCAGCACTATACGGGATCTGTGTAGAAGGTAGCAGTTACAATGCTCAAAGGCATATGGAGTGAAGCTACAAAGGTTCTGCCTACCAATATAGTATTTTATTGTTAATGCATCCTGGAGAGTAGGGTGGTGGTGGTTGTTGTTGTTGTTTTTTCTCTATTTTGCTTTTTTCCCCCCGATATTCTTGATTTCCACATTTTTTAATTCCACTTCCAGATTCGAAACTTCTGTCAACAGCACTCCAAGTTGGCCATGTTCAAAAAGAAAGGACAGAAGAGTCTGACTGCAATTCAAACTGGGATGATCTGCAACTCAAACTTCTGCTGGACAAAACATTAGTTTTAGTGTTACTTTTGACAAGATACATAGTCAGAATAGATTTTAAAGTTGGGAGGGAGGGATGAAGATTTTTCAGATTATTAACTCTGAACAACACATAATTTAGACCATTTAGCTGAGTACAGAGACGGGTGTGAAAAATAAAATCTGTGCAAAAGGAAAAGAAGACAATGAACCTATGTCTACAGAACTACAGAAATTTTGTAGATATTGGGATTGTTTTTAATTTAATAGATAAATTTACCTCTTTCAGTCTCTCTGGATGAATTTCCTGATGTGAAATCATACAGGACAAATGGATGACATATTGTTGTAAGTGCTATATTCTACTTTAAGGATCTTACATTTTTCTAGTACCTAAATGTCCAGTCAAATATTTATATCTCAGCAGAAAGAGAGAATATGCACAGATGTTTCGGCATAATGAGCAACTCACATTTGAATATAAGTAAATTCTATTATCAAGAACACATTACAGATGCTATCTTTGTAAACATGTAGGTAATTTTGAAAACATCCTTAAGTTTCAGTTAGTGTTTGTTTTTATTTTGTTGATAGAAACAACCCTTTATAAATATTTTGTTTTCCTTTTCTAAGTATGTCAACAATGTGCTGATAAAATTGTATCTATGAAAATAAAACTAACTAAATAAAATGCAAGTCAGACATAAATTAGCTATTTTGCTACAAAAATAAAAAACAGCCCCCCAAACAAATTTCAGAATAAAGAATGATCATTTTAATAGAGACATTTTATTCCCTACAATACTCCTTATGCATATAAAACGCAGCTGTCAGACAATGAATAAACTGGTAATAAATTTAGTCATGTTGGGAAACAGGAAATTAAAGGTCACAAGAAGAAGATTATTAAAATTCAAAATGTTTTGTTCTGTTGTGTTTTTTTTTAACTTTTCAAGTTAAGAGTAATGTCAGAGGTTTGTGTTTTGTACTTTATATATATATATATATAAATTCAGAAATCCTTTTTGTTTACAAAATAACGTCTCAAGATTGCAAGATTGTTTTCAACTCTAAGACCCTTCTCAAGCCTTAGGAAATCTGAATGCTCACCCCATAGAACAGCCAGAAGTGAGAAGCAGATCTCCCTTTTTGTTATACTTTTGTTCTAGGGAGCTGTTGTGTGGATATTTGTTTTTAATTAGAGGCCATTAAACCAAAAGAATTAAATGGCTTCAAAGAAAATCAAAGAACAAGAGAAATTTTAGTACTTCGGTCAGTCACACTTTGGAAGAGATCTCTAGATTAAACAAAATATTATATATACACTTTGTCTCTCTGTAAATGCACATTTAAAAAAAATTAGTGTTAATAAAGGCTAAGGAATCAGGCTTATATTTGAAGATTATCATTTATATTTTCACAGAAGTATTTGTTTTTCCAGATTATCTGTATGTTATAAAGCATTCAGGTAGCTCTGCCAGTATTTTCTTTTTTTTTGTTGTTGTTGTTGTTTGTTTTTTTTTATTATTTTTTTTTATTTATTGCTTCATTACACCCACTGGGCCATTTAGTGTTGAATTTAATGGAGAGCAAATCATTTTCCAAGCAATGCAAACACATCAAGGTGAACGTCTGCTTTGTTTGGAAAGGTTACCTGATGCTTTTGCAGTATTTTTATTTTATTCATTGCCTTTTCTTTTTTTTTTTTTTAAAAAAAAGGATGCATTTACTACAGCATTCATGGCAACAGGGACAGAAACTGCTCATTTACAGGATTAATTTTTTGAGGTAGATTTTTGTGCTATTTATCTGAGAAGTGTAAAAGTAGAGTTTCTGTCTTTAAAAGTATATTCTCTTTGTAGTGTCTTGAAAGCCAATGTCTTCTGTAATGTATTCTTAGCTGATATGAAGTTCTTTCATGTCAACTACACATTTACCTTAAGATCTTCATCAATATTAGGGACAGAGATAAACATCTAGAAAACTAGACTATCCTTGATGTGTACTGGGGACAAATCTGAAGACAAACTGAGAGATCTGGACCTTTTTACATTTCCATAAGATGACACCGAGTGCCCTACAGAAGCAGCTAAGGTTACAGCCACACAAGGCCAACATAGGGCATCACACACGCAGCTGGGGAATTATTTTTACACAAAGCCTATCTGTCTGTGTCACATTTCTAATGAACTTTTAATCACAGTACCCAGATGTAATGCATTTATAGAAATGCTTACACATCAGAAATAAAAACCTGGGAAAGGAATCTAATTACGGAAAAGAGAGATTTGGATTTAAAATTTTTTTTTTTTTTTTTGGGGGGGGGGGAGGAGGGGTATAAGTTTAGATGACTCACTATTAGTGAATACAAATGCGTTTTCAAGGTATGACTGATATAATTCCATAGGTGGGATAGATGTCCCATGTACAGGAATATGTATCATAAAATACCAGGACCTAAGAGGACCTACCCAGCAAGGAGATGCTGCTGATGGTACTATAGGCAGGATTTGTTTATATATATTTTGAGTTACATACATGAAAATACATTTTAAAGCAAATATAAGAGGAGGGCTTGAAATTATTTCTGTTTTTATTGATCCAAGATCTCTGAAATATGTTACCTATTTACAATTTAGACATATACAGCTCAATAATAAAAATATTAAAGTACAGGAAAACATGGACAAAGTAAAAACTTAAAGCCAACACCTCCCCTGTAGTGCAGGGACAGTTGTTTCACTTTGCAAAAATCAGCCCCAGTATAAAATTGCTGATTTTACAAGATATTCAGCAGTGTCTTTCAAAACATAGAAAATTACCAGAGAGGTCCAGAAGCTCACTGAACACCTTAATTAATGATAGTGCATTATTGTTGCTAAAATAGGAAACAGAAGTCAAAATTAGGAAATATTTTTTCAGTTTCAGAAAGTATATATATATTTATATTTCATGTGCAAAACTGTCTTGAATGCCTGTCTTCAGGATTCCACTTTTTTTTTTTTTTTTCCCCACACATTATGGGCTGCTAATAATTAAAAAGCATCATTGAGTACCTCTATAACACCCCACCAAATTTGATTTATTTATTTATTTTTAATTCTAGAAGACATGATTCTGAGAAAGAATCATGATAAGCATGGGCATAACCACACACAGAGTCAGAAAGCAGGAAAGCAGGCTACTTGATGTTTTCCAGCCTTCCCTGGGAGACCTTCACAGCAATATTTCTTCTCTTGCACTCTGCAGCAGATGCTCTAGCAGACCCAGAACTGCTGATCTTGAGAAGCCTGAGCACTTTGCTCAGCCACTGTGATCTGCAAAAGCTACTGCTGCTGAGTCTGTAAATTATTTCTGTCTCCTCTGGCTTTGCAGGCCATCTGCAATCTCTCTCCACCTGTCTGGCTAGGCTGAGGCTGTTGGAAACCTCTGAGAAGTCATGCATGGCAGAATTAAAACTCTGTAAGACTTAAAAAGAAGTTTCTTACTTCAGCCACACTGATTCACATGAAGAAACTTATAAACTCTATTAAACATCGGTGCAAGTTTATAAAATCCCTGGGACTTGTTCAGCTATTTATTATTTTCCAAGTAGTATCTCAGATTTGCAATAAAATATTATTTTGCTTTGGAGGTCATTTAAGACTAGTAAAAAATAAGAAATTTCCAGAATTATGTTGAAACATGTTTTTATGACAAAAGTTTAAATACTTTGAAAAACATTTGTCTCAATTTTTTAATACTTTTTATTTCAGAATTGTTTTCTCTAACTTCATAATCTAATAAAATGCATCTCCCTGGACATACTCTAGTTTTCAATTTAAATGTGCCTTTTAAGAGAGGTAGAAGAGTGGTAAATATAAGGGTAGTAGTGACCTTTAGCTAATAGAACTTTGCAATATGGTGATCCTTCCATTAAAAAACAGCAAGATAAACACACTCCTACACAAGTGCAAGTCGGGATGACAGTCTCTGAAGACAGTGGCATTACATTGGCATAAAAATGCTGCAAGCAGAATCAGATCACCATTTTCCTCCTACCTAGGAATTCATAGAGGAACTTCAGCATCTCAGCAGTCACCATAACTTCTGCTGTTCTTGCTATGCATTATAGAAACTGTCACATTTTATATTTATGGTATCTTTTACAGCTTGGGTTAAAGAACACTTAAAGCACCTTTCAATGTTTGATATAGCTTTACTCTAGAAGAATAGAAATGAGTCTCCATTGTTAATTTAGACCCACACTACTTTTCAAACTAGTAGTCTCAGGGAATTTTCCTGGAATTACCTGTTTTAATAAGAACTTCTTATAAGACAGAAGCTTTGAAGGACTGGGTTCTAATCAGAAAAGGGAAACAATAAATGATGAAAAACTGTGTAGATTACAATAGTTAAAACTTCAGTGTCTACTGTATGATTCACAAGGCTGCAATATATTTACTAGTAATTTAATGAATATCTGACCAATCGGTTTTAGTTTCCTGAGAAAATTTGTAAAGAAGCAAAAAACAAAACAAAACAAAAAAGAACATCACCATGCTGAGTTACTACTACTATTGTCTACTACTGTGAATTTTGATATTGTCAAGTTTATTTCTTCCCTGAAAAATCTTTAATATAAGGAAAATTGCCAAGCTATGGGCAACCAGGATAAAAAGTTTACTTCTCAATACATATGGATTTACTGGTATCTCATTCTAATTTGAAATCTGTCACATATTCATTTTGTTTGTCACAGAAGCATGTGAAGAGTAAACACTGCACGTAAGCAAAGCCATCAACTGAACAAGTGACCTTCCCCTAAGCCACTGCACATAAGAGACTACTCCATCCTACCTCTCATTTCCCTAGTTGAGACAAAATCATCATTCTTTTACTTGTCATTATTTAAATCAGGCCCAATAATGTCATTTGCAATCAACACTCACTGTCAGGAAGCAAATGTGAATGGCTTACCTTGCAGTATAACAGTATCATCCACTTCAGCATGCCTTGCTCCTACTGTACACATCTGGAACCAATGCACACTCACTGTCATCAGCTGCTGTTCACAAATCCCTTGATTATTGATCACTACACTTATCGCTCTTCATTGACTGAACCTCATTTCACAGTACTGCTTTCCTGCTGCTTCAGCAAATTCTCAGCCTTCTATTGCAATGAGAATTCACACATAAACCTAGGCAGTGATCCTTTACACTGGTTATTTCTTGCTATATTGAACTTTTTGCAGTGATCTGCATTTATTAAAGAAAAATAACAACAACAACAACAAAATCATTGGTCTATTCAAGTTTCAAACTCTTTACCCAGGAATAGGTAACAAAGAGGGTTGTTTTTCTCCTTGTACTGCAGTATGATTTCTATCTTTGCTATTTTAAAATAGACATTTTTTTCAGACCTGAAGAATTCAAAGATCTATGAAACATAAATAAGTAAACATTGAAAAGGCAATTGTTTTCTTTAGGAAAAAAATTGACTACCAACCACTAGCAAGACTACAAGGACTTTTTTGTCACACTGTCTACAGAAAAAGACACTTGTTTCTGTCCTGCCAACTAACTTCAACCTTTGCATGTCATAAATTTCAAAAACAACAGGAAAGTTCCATTCAATATGTGTATTTATGTATATAAAAATATATATATATACAAATATATAAATATATATTTAGGCTTCTTAAATGAGTTACTAATAGAGTCATTTGAGTCATGATTTTGGGTTAAAATCACTGGAAATTTTTCTGCAAAGCAAAAAAATGACATTTTTCACAAGCAAAGCAGCAATATATTTTCAGCTTTTCTCACCCCAACTGAAATTTTAATGAGGAAGAAGAGTGAAGACCTCTGTGTCCTCTAGCACAAGCAACACTGTCACTTTTCAAATTTTATACTGTACAATAATGTGTTCATATTACAGCTCATAAGTACAGCTAGCACATAAACAGCAATATCACAATTACCTAACAGTTTAAGTTCAAGATTGTCATGGGTTTAAGGCAGGAGACAAAGCAGCTACCACTCAACTCCTCTTGCCATGTCACTCTTTCAGCCATCAAAAGAGACCTCAGAAGACTGGTGGATTTTCTGACAGTAAACGTACTAGAAGCATGAGTACCCCCCAATGACAATGTATGAAGCAAAGAAAAGCAGCCAGAAGCCTAGATAGAAGTTTCACAGTGCTACAGTATTCTCACACCTGTGAACACAGAACAGGTGTTTCTTCCCCTGATAGAGCATTTTGTTAAGAAATACATTAGCAATGAAAAGTGATGACCCAAGATAATTTTGTCCTAGCTGCAGGAGTCTTTCCCTCACACAAGAGATTTAAAAAAAAAAAAAAAAAAAAAAAGTTAATAAAACACACACACAACTCAGCAACCTTGACAAAATTAATGAACATACATGATGTATTCCTGCAGAAGACAACAGCACAAAACCAAGCTACTCCACCCCGAGTCATCTCACACTGACTTTGCAGAGTTGCTCCTTCAAATCTGAATGTTTAGCCTCAGCTTTGCAGGAGTAAGGAAAGAAGTAGAGGATCTTGGATCCTCTTATAATATTTCCTAATTAATAATATTACCTAGTTCCATAACTACTCACATTTCTTTCTGAGCCAGCAGACAAGGCCTTTTAGTCTTGACCACATGCAACAAGAACTCAGTCTACAAATGGCTCATCAATGCAAAGAAAAAAATAACAGCAAAATGAGAAAACCCCTCTTGCTATTATAGATGTTAGCTTAATACGATTAAGTGTACATTTTAATAATAACAACTTTAAATTTGGGGATATTCACATCTTAGAACTAATTACACTTCAGGATTACAGCAATGAAAAATGGAAAGAAGAGCATGATAAAATTGACCTTTAGGGAACACTTTAAGTCAAACTTTTTTTTTTTTTCAGACTCATGGGCTTCTCCCTACAGATACAGTTTATCACCAAGTTCTTCTTTATGATCAACTCTGCATTAAACTCAGCCAGAATACACATTACAATCATAACATCCTTGGCTATGCAGCACACCAAAACTCAATAGTTTCTCATGTCTCTTCCGTATTTGCTTTAATATTTTTCCCCACACTACTTTCACATTATTTTCCACTAAACTGATGTTTGTCCTAACACAGTGTTACTAATCACTTTTATAAGCTTCCTCAAAATACCCCAAAGATAGCTTAATTACTGGAGCAGTTATATCCCATCTGAAAAGACCTTGCCTCTTAGTTTCTTGTATCAAATGGCCACATCTGGACCTGACCACTTACATTAAGATTTAGAATGGTCCCATCCCCTTGTGCTCCCAAATTACTCCAACAGACCAAACTGTTTCCATGCAGTAAGATACAACCACACTCCCCCCGCCCCCAGAGTTGAATGATCTCACATTTTCTTTAAAGAGGAATAATCTTATTGAGAAATATTCATAACTTGTTAAATATTGTATCAGCATAAAATAAAAGTTTAGAAACAAAAAAAGAACATTGAATCTCGAATTATATGATCATGAAGCCTGAAGATCTCTCATTGCCATTACAAAAAGGTTTTATTTTCCCAAAGTATACTGAAGGAAATGTACCCCAGAGAGAGAGCTGGAAAGGGCACCTACAGAGACACAACATAAACAAAACCTTTCTGAACTCACAACTATAGCAGGAGTCTCTTCAAATTAAATTCCTTTTTAAAATATAAGACTAAGATGCAGAACATAAGAATAATTGAAGTATTTTAGCACTGTAGATGACAGTGAAGTTGAGAAGGATAAATATGTGCATTATTATATTTGCTTGATTACTTGTACCTGGAGGAAAATACCTTACAGAACAACACTCAGTGCTGTCAGGGGTGATCCTGTTGAAATCTTTTTACTTTATCTGTAAATCTTATACAATTCTTGTCTGCATCTGGACTAAAACATTTTAGTCAATCATGCATTTGTCAAGCACAGTAGGAATTCACAATTTCTAGGCACCTAACTTTGCACAGTTCCCAAGACTAACAGACAGTTTCTCTCCTTCCTTTCCAGCCACCCTCAGCTCTGCTTCTCTTCCTTTTCTGCCCAACTTCCCAACTTTATTTTTCAGAGATTACAGTATTCTTAAGTAAAAGAGAAATATAACTTTTTTTTTTTCATTTGAATGACAGAGTATTTTTGTTATCATAATACGATGCCTAGCTAGAAAAGAAGTTCAACGGTATATTTCCTAGTTTTCTGTTCCCTTTTTGTTTGTTATTGAAAGGGTAAGTATTACGTATTTTCCATCACTTGGGGTTCCATTACTAAAAAATGTGATGAATATACCAGACAAATGACAAGTAAATCCATGATTATGGCGAGTGCTTTGTATCCAAGAAGGACAATGCATCCTAGAAAAGTCCCCAAACACAAAAGATATATGTTTAAATAGAGGTTAGTGTCTTAATTTTATATAACGTATTTTAGAAACTGAATATAAGCAACAGCAGAAAACTCTTCTGTCTGAAAAGATGACTTACACTTCAGTTTCAGTAATCATCCCAAGAAACCGCTGGATAATTGCTATGACTAGTATTATTTAGTGTGGTTATATATATGCTGAAATTGATTCTTTAAGCCATTGTTTAAGTTTTGATAGAATAGTTGTAGTTTTATTACTATTTGTTTCTAAAGGGATAAGATTTTCAAAATGCTGCCTAAATTGAACCTAAAAACAAAAATAGAGACTGCAATTTGTAAGTTCTCTTCATTGTTTTAGTCCAACTTGCATGGGTATTACTCTTAATTTCTTAAAAAGCAGTCACTATATAAATAAATAAAAATCATAAAAGCGTCATTACATAAGGGAAACATGCAAATGTGACTCAGTGTTTATATGGACTTTTCAAAATATTTCATTGTATTTGGCCATTTTGTGGCGTAAAGCTTTGAGTCATCATAAATGTGAAATTATTAGATTAAGACACTTATTCAAATATATTCACCAGGTAACAATACAGCATCTCTTCTAAATCTGTTAAAGGGATTTGGAATACATTTATTGATACTCTAACATGTGCTAAGCATTGCTGGAATAGTATTTTATTCTTTAATTTTATTGATGTATTAGCTAATATTCATGTTCTTTGAATGTGTAACATTCTCCAGAACAGATGAGTACTGTTACCAGCTTAGCGTGGGACAGACTGTTGTAGCCTGCAGGTAGATATTCTTTAAATGCCTCAAAAGATTCATCACACAACTGAGAAATTAGTTGTAGGTGAACAATAGAGAGAGTATAGTTATTTCACAGGAAATATTTTTCCATGAGAAATATAGAAATATGGACAAAAGTTATATAGTTATTCTTTACCCTCATCTGTTTATTTCTTTACACCACTTTTTTTTTTTTTTTTTTTTTTTTTTTTTGTTACAGTGAATAAACCCAGGAAAGTGTTGTATCTTCTGTTTTGAATGCACTTGACCCTATTCTAAATTCTTACCACCTGCCTCTGAATCAAGCTGAGGGACTACTGTCCCTCACACAGCTAAGAGCAAATGGGTTTGCAGATTAATATTCCCTTACCTCCTCTCAGTCATTTCCATGCTACACTAAAGTCAGCTTACATTTACCAAAAAAACAAGCCAACACCATTCCCAACCTACAACCCTCTTCCTAGTAATAACTAGACCAACAGGAGTTCCCCCTAACACGTTCATTTAATTTTGGCAGTCATTATAAAGTTATTTTTATAAATGATTGCTTATTGTTTCTTCTATAATGAAGAATTTTAATTAGGCTTATCTTAATTGTATTGGTATGCAGCATTTCCAGCATGTGTTGTCTGAATTCTCCATAAATCAATACCACCATTATGCTTAGCGCCATCTTCTACAGAAACAGCAATTTTTTGCTTCTAGAAAAACTGTTTCAAACATGGTTATTTTACAGAAGAGGATAGAGTGCTGGTTTCCCAGAACTGGCATGAAGTCAAAATCTCTTGGGGAAGGGTGAGAGGAGAGGGAAAGAGAGAGAGAAAGATGGATTTACATCAACACTGACTAGGAAGCTGATGTATCAGATTTATTTATTTATTTTTAAGCAGAAATACAGGTCAGAAGCAAGGACTGAGATGCAAGGTGCTCTTCGAAAAGCTCACTCTCCACGTTTTTTTAGTTCTTCATCTAGAATTCAGCAATCAAATTTTACTGGATATGTGAATGTCTCCAGATTTTGGGGAAAACCTCAGAACTGGTGAACACAAACCATCTTCAGAAGTTCAAACTCAGGAGTGTTGGGTTTACACAGCTCCAGTATACATCTAGCTTTAATTTCTATGGGTTCATATCTTCAGAGTTTTGATTTGATTTACAAATCCTTTTTAAAAAAAATAAAAATATTTTCTTTTTAGCCCAAATAATATTAGATCTAGATCAGCCCAATATTAATAAATAATATTAGATCTAGATCAGCCCAAATAATATTAGATCTAGAGGAGAAAAAAATAAAGATGTTAAAAATCAGAGAGGATGACTAAACTTTGGGTATTTTTAACTGTATGTTACCAAACAATCTTGCACATATAAATGTGATATGAATTGCCCTGTTGCCTTACAACCAAGACTTTGGTTGGTTGCTTCATTCCTCAGATTCCTTCTTATTCTTTCAGTAGAAAATAAGAGTCAGCTGAGACATAGGTCTGGGTTCCATTGTTCATCCTTCTTACTTCTCTTCCTCTTTTTGTGTGGATTTGAAGTGATATTAAAATGACCCACAGTGTACAATATTAGTCATCTTGCCATAAAACACATTCAAATAACGGGTATAATGTTTATATTAGCACAATATTTTCTGCAGTATATCACACTATATACCTTTTTGGAAAAATCCATGATTGTATATAGCATTCAATGAAAGACCCACTCTACTGTAAAACAGCAATTTGTCTTCAATTTTCCACTTAGTAATTCAAAAACTCTTTTGAATGTCAACTACTGGCAATTTTTTTGCTGGCTACAACTTGGTCAGAATAATAAAAAAATGTCATTAGCATGTTAATAACTTGGTCTCTCTAAGGGGTAGTTAGTTGATCCTCTATCAGAAAAAGAAGCTTCCTTTTCATCCCTATTCTTAATTGTAAAGTGATTATAATTTATTACAATTTCCTAGTTTCCTTCATTTCAATTTGTACAGAAGGATTTCTCAATGAGCAGAGTGCAGTCCCATCATAGTTTCAATGACAGCAGCTCACTGAGAAGTGTTCACATCCATTAAGATGTGAAAAAGAAATCCAAGAACGTACACATATAGATAAGAAAAATTGAGAGTCTAATTCTAAATCCCAATTTTAAATCCCAAAACAAATAAGAACTTCCAAAAAATGAAGTATCTCAATCCTTTTTTAATCTTCACAGGGAAAAAGGTTTAAGATGCAAAAAGGAAAAAAAGTTATGCCCACATCTTTACGTAAAACAGATATTGCTCATATATGCACTCTCATACATGCCACTTTTCAATAATTGACCTAATTTGCATGGAAGAACTAACAGCTGGAAACCAAGGAATAATATAACATGCTTTGCAAGATCAATTTCAAATGTCCTTTCTACGGCACGACATTCTGAATACAGACTTTGTGAATAGAGCTTGGCCAAAGACCATTTTGTCAGTGGACTATGAAATCTATGATGGGACAGGGCTTTGTAAAACAGGTTCTAGTCTGAAGCATGCAGTCACTTCTAGCTGCCTAAAGCAGCCAGTCCAAGCACAGCAAAAAGTTTGCAGGTATGCAGTGCAGAGGTGCCCAGACCAGCCTACATACTGATACTAGACTGTTTATAGCACTTCTGTCACTTAATACAATTCCTAGTAGATTCAGTGTTCAGATGTGGAGATGAGCTAAGCTACCACTTTTCCATGGAGGACCTTCACCACATCCCTACACCAAAAGACAAGGAAGAGAAAGGGAATAAATAGACCTGTGGGGAGTTATCCTTAGTGATAAGCAATGCTATCACATAGGAGGCACAGATAAGTTTAAACTAAGCCTCAGACTGTACTTATACAGTGAAAACAGAATTAGTAAAGCTCGTAACACTACAACAGTCTAGTGTCTGTGTCTTGATTTGAGAACTCCTTGTTAACAAGGGTACAAAAAAATGTTTCCTTCCTCACTGATTACAAAAGCATTGTTAAGGGCCGAGTTCTTCCAATAAAAATCTTGTCTAAATTAAATTAACTCTATCACCAATACCAGTTCCTCTAACAATTACAAGAAAAATACAATGAAATAAACAGTGATTCAATTTAAATTCTCTTCTATTATGTCTACTAGCACTGGAGAAAAAATATTGGGATTCATGACATATATTCATGACATATATTCAGTCAAATAACATAATATTAACGTAGTAGTATTAAAGACTGTTGTCTGCTTGTAATGAAGTTCTAGAAAAATAAAAAATTAAAATAAACATGTCAGAAACCTGGAAAAAGGCAAATACAGCCTGCCTAGAAAAGAAAGAAGAGAAAAGAAGAAAAACTAAGGAGCTACAGATGAGTTGGTTAATTTCAATATGCATAAAAATACTGGAGCAAGTAATCAAACTTTGCACCTAAAAATATTAAGGAATTCAGAAATAGCCAGCATTAAGGTGTCAAAAAACATCATGTCAAAACAACCTTAATTCCTCTTTTGGCAGTGTAAAATGCCTTACAGACACTAACTCTTGAGTTCAAGAAGTTATTTTCTACAGGGAAGTTTGAAAAAAAAAAAAAAAACAGTAATGTAAATGAAATATCTATGAAATAAATTTTAAGGTTATGAGAATACAGTGACTAAGTTGTAACTGCCAATGATTTCACCAAAGATGTTTTAGCAGGCCCTGTTGGGATGTGTTCTCTGCCCAGTAATATTCATAAGTTTCATTAAGAACTAGATAGAATGTAGTAAATACATATTAAACTGGCAGATGATATCAAGTAGGAATGGACAGAAAGCACATCAGAGGCCAAGATTAAATTCAAAATTAAATTGACAAGGTGGAGAAAAGCCCTGTTAAGAAGATCCCATAAGACAGGAATAGAAATGATCACCTACACAAACACAAAATGGGAAAAACTGGTTAGACTGCAGTTTTAGAGTAAAGGACGTGAACACTAGAATAGATCACAAAATAAAAACACAACTAGCACAATAAATGAATGGTACTGTCTGAAAGATGATCATTCTAAGATGACAGACTAAACTATAATCAAGTAAGGTTTTTATTTTTATTTTTATTTTTGCTTGTTACAAAAGAGCATTTTCCCCTTCCCTGGTCAGTGAATGGATGATATTTTTCTTCTATTTCTGTTGCAGCTGAGGGTCACTTAGGTCTCCTTTCTTCATATTTATGTCAAAGATAACTAGAACTAGATTGTATTATGGGCTATACCCTGAATGCATATGCACTTACAAGCACTTCCTGCCATACTATTAGAACAGTGCTTTCATTCTCTAGAACAGCCTCACAAATTTACCTCCCTTTTAACTTGGTGTTCAGTCACTCAACAGATATATATTTTTCAATCAAAATATTCTTCTTTTTAAAAGCAATTTAGAAAAATTACATTGTTGTAAGCAGTACACCTACCACTGCACCAAAAGCAGAATCTGGAAAAAGAGTATGCATTTACAGTGAGCATGAAAGCAAAAACTCTCTCATCTCTTGTATTCAACTTAAAAGTGTAACATTGAAATAAATTCCCGAAGCAATATAAATTTGACACTGATGGTTTTATTTATATATTTAAAAAGCTACAACAAAACCATAGGATATTGCTGATAACTGCAAAAGAGGTATTTCTTAAATTATTCATTTTTTTCATGGGTTTGCCCCAGCAAGAAAGCCTCACCATCATTCTGTATCTTAATAGCCTATGCTTTCTCCACAGCTAGGTATAAAAATTATACACAGTCAGCACTGATAAAAATACTGTCATGCTGAGGCTTCACGCTTTCCAAATCCAGCAGCAGGATGGGATGAAAAGTGGTAGAGAAAACAAACAAACAAAAAAAAACTATGCAAAATGTGAGAGTGATATGTACTGTAGGCTGCTGTGTATCAGCCACAGATGATTCCTTTTATCTACTGTATGTTGACCTAAAGAATGAGTGGTACCATACTATCCAGGTGAGAAGCACCAGGTTTGAATTATACAAAAGGACATGAAAGCGTGAGCACATGAATATGCTTGAATTTAATCATGTTTGAGTGCTGTGGTTGAAAGTTAAAGTCTCTCCCAATGAAGCTCCAATGAATCCAAAGCAGAAGCAAGTATAACAACTGTAGGCTACTACAGAGTTCACACCCATCAGCTTTTTGTTATTCCCTTTTTAATGACTGACATACCACACCCTTTCTACTGAGTTCTACTGAGAGAACTGGCAGAGGAGCTGGCCAAGCCACTATCCATCATTTATCAGCAGTCCTGGCTATCGGGGGAGGTCCCAGCTGACTGGTGGCTAGCGAATGTGACGCCCATCTACAAGAAGGGCCGGAGGGCTGACCCGGGGAACTACAGGCCTGTCAGTTTGACCTCAGTACCAGGGAAGCTCATGGAGCAGATCCTCTTGGGAGTCATCATGCGGCACTTGAAGGGCAAGCAGGCGATCAGGCCCAGTCAGCATGGGTTTATGGAAGGCAGGTCCTGCTTGACGAACCTGATCTCCTTCTATGACAAAGTGTCGCGCTGGGTGGACGAGGGAAAGGCTGTGGATGTGGTCTACCTTGACTTCAGCAAGGCTTTTGACACCGTCTCCCACAGCATTCTCCTCAAGAAACTGGCTGCTCTTGGCTTGGACTGGCGCACGCTTCGTTGGGTTAGAAACTGGCTGGATAGCCGGGCCCAAAGAGTTGTGGTAAATGGAGTCAAGTCCAGTTGGAGGCCAGTCACTAGTGGCGTCCCCCAGGGCTCGGTGCTGGGGCCGGTCCTCTTTAACATCTTCATCAATGATCTGGACGAGGGCATTGAGTGCACCCTCAGTAAGTTTGCAGATGACACCAAGTTAGGTGCGTGTGTCGATCTGCTCGAGGGTAGGAAGGCTCTGCAGGAGGATCTGGATAGGCTGCACCGATGGGCTGAGGTCAACTGCATGAAGTTTAACAAGGCCAAGTGCCGGGTCCTGCACCTGGGGCGTAATAACCCCAAGCAGAGCTACAGGCTGGGAGATGAGTGGTTGGAGAGCTGCCAGGCGGAGAAGGACCTGGGAGTGATAGTGGACAGTCGGCTGAATATGAGCCAGCAGTGTGCTCAGGCGGCCAAGAAGGCCAACGGCATCCTGGCTTGTATCAGAAATAGTGTGACCAGCAGGGCTAGGGAGGTGATCGTCCCCCTGTACTCGGCTCTGGTGAGGCCGCACCTCGAGTACTGTGTTCAGTTTTGGGCCCCTCGCTACAAGAAGGACATCGAGGTGCTTGAGCGGGTCCAAAGAAGGGCGACGAAGCTGGTGAGGGGCCTGGAGAACAAGTCCTACGAGGAGCGGCTGAAGGAGCTGGGCTTATTCAGCCTGGAGAAGAGGAGGCTCAGGGGCGACCTTATCGCTCTCTACAGATACCTTAAAGGAGGCTGTAGAGAGGTGGGGGTTGGCCTGTTCTCCCACGTGCCTGGTGACAGGACGAGGGGGAATGGGCTAAAGTTGCGCCAGGGGAGTTTTAGGTTAGATGTTAGGAAGAGCTTCTTTACTGAAAGGGTTGTGAGGCATTGGAACAGGCTGCCCAGGGAGGTGGTGGAGTCACCATCCCTGGAAGTCTTCAAAAGACGTTTAGATGTAGAGCTTAGGGATATGGTTTAGTGGGGACTGTTAGTGTTAGGTTAGAGTTTGGACTCGATGATCTTGAGGTCTCTTCCAACCTAGAAATTCTGTGATTCTGTGATTCTGTGATTCTTTTTACCCTCTCACTCTCCAACATTTGTCCATATTTTGGAAGATGATACCTTGAAACTACTCCTGGTAATGGAGGCAGATATGCAACCTTTGCATGTAAGAAAAGAAGCCCACTTTATTACTGCTTTTGCTTCCTGTATGGAATAGTACTAAGTCAGGAAGAATAGGCTTCTGATGAAGAGGTAGTACAAATCTGAATTGCTTTTGATCATCTCAAAAATAATTGGTAAGAACTGTCTCTCTTGCACATTGATCATACTTTTTGCTTCAATCTTTTTAGCTCACTTTGAGGTCCATTAGATCATTCTCTATGGGAAATGGACAGAGCTACCATTGATCTGGTAATTTAAAGGGAGCCCATCATATGGCTCATTCGGCACCATTCATATAAGTACAACAGAAACACAGTGTTCCCAAAATGACTTAAAGGATTAAAGCTCAACCTCTGACAGCTAGACAGCTCCTTCAAATTTTATTCTTGCTAGAACAGTTTTGGCATTTTTACCCACATCATCACTATTCATTGATCTATGCTTAACAGAATCTGATTTTCTTGTTACCTGTCAATTCCAGATTTAGATTTATGATATATCCCATAAGAAATTTTGTCAAATATCCCTTGAGATCTTCACATTACCCTGTAAGGTATCAAAATATGTATAAATGTTATAATTTGTGATGTCAAGCATTTTTCTGTACTTCTTTAATCTAGACTTCTTTATGCATAACTGTAATAATGCAGAAAGTTTGCACATTTTTCAATAAATTCTTGATAATATTGCCAAGCAATGCTGTTCCAACACACACACACAAAAAAAAAACAACAAAAAAAAAAAACACTTTGAAACAAAAAACAAAGTACAAGTCAGTCGGTTAACTGACAATCTAGCAAAATAACCTGAGACAGACCTACAAAGTATAGTGGGAACCAAGTTTATGATCTTTTCAAGCATACCTCATACCAAGCATACCTCAGAAGAGGGGCAGGCATCTTAACAGAAGAAAAACCTTATTTCCACCGCAAGGCACTGCAAAGCTGAGGAAAATAAATAAATAAAACAAATAGAAGAGAAATGTAAGAGTAACGTAAGTGGAAACAGGTGAATAAATGGGGGAGCACAAAGTAAACCGAGAAGAGAAAGCTCAGGGGGACCTAATAAATGTGTATGAATGGGTGGAAGGGGAGGAAACCTTCTGAACTCAGGCTTCCCATGATTATGTGAGTTGCAGACCATTTTGCAAGTGTATACTAATATGATTATCAGGACTCAAACCAACGTAACTGAAGTGTGTATGGTGTTTCAAATGAACGTGTTTCTGCTCCCATTCTTTTTATGAAGGGTCTGCAGAGACAAAGGATTCTAATTCAAAAACTAAGAAGTAAGCTATTTTGGAGCTGGAGTAAAATGTACTTTCAAACCTGCTTTTAGACACTGGTACATTTTAATAAATCACACTACTTTGCAAAAGACTTATGGAATACAAAAAGTACTTACTTTACAAATAGATACAATAATTCTAAGTATCCTGGTCATTTAAAAGAATCCACTTGCAATGACATTTTCATTGGAAAGCTGAGTAAGTTTAAGACAGACAGATCTTTTTCAATGTGAATGACAAACAACCATGGAGTGCAATTCCTGTCAAAATGTTTCTCTGAGAAGCTAGATCAGTTTAAATTAAAATGCCTGAAGTATTAATTCTCATCAGATTACTCAAGAAAAAAGTATTCACTTAAAATATTTAATTTAGCCTTATTTTACATTTTCACTTTATGTTTGTTTTCTTAAATAAAAGCTAATATTGACTGGTTTATATTGACTAAAACATTGGCTTGCAGCTAAATAAAGCTATTATATTAAATCTAGAATTTCTTTTTGGTATGAGTATGCAATATATCTATCCTTTTTCCTCAGAAGAATATAATGTTCTATACCCAGTTAGATTCTCAGTTTGAAAGTATTATATTACAAAATGCTGAATATTGTCATTTTTCCATTAGAAGAATAATAATACAACTGCTGTCACCCTCCATTTCTGTGAAAAGTAAATCTAATGGCAAAATATAGAAAATAATTAACTTTACTGAATAACTTTAAATGCAATAGACAAACAAAACAGGCTTACTTAGCATTAAGTAAAAATAGATTTGATGGCAAAAGGTAATCAGTTCTATGACCTTCAAGATCTGGTAAGATTGATCTTCAAACATATCTATCCCTTTCTTTTCCCAACTCCTAAAGGGGCACTTAGGGAAAAAAAAAAAAAAAAAAAAAAAAAGTTTGAGCACAATAAATCACAAAGAGAAGCAATTGAATAAATGGAATAGAAGAAAATGAGCTCTCCAACACAACCAGCCAACTGACTATCAGCAAGCTAACTTGGTGTTTTGAACAGCTTACTGGCTTTGCTTGGATAGTGACTGGGAAAAACTTAGTTAACTATGTTACCAGATAACAATTTTATAGTTGAATAAAAGCTTTCTTAACTGGCTTAATTTAAATGTCCATTAAAATTTTGAAAATCTGCTTTTTACTTTCTCATTGGTGTTCATACACTAAAGTATCTGGTGTCTGACCATCGTTTCCTCTAAAATCTACAAAGCCAAGCTGAGGAAAAAGAACCAGTAATTTTATTCTTAATAAGATCTCTACACAAACTCATGGATTTCGCTAATATTGGTCCAGAAGTTAAATGCTTTTTATCCAAATATACACAGCTGTTCTTCCCATATCTCCCAATTCTTCAAAACACCCACCTTCTTGATATTTCTGTCCATTTTCAAAAATAATATTAATTTTACTTTAGGTTTCTTTCTGCCATGCTTTGATTAGACATCAGTAGTCATTGTCAGCATCATTAGTCATTTGCTAACTACCAGAGCCAGCCAAAGTTCCCTTAGTCCATTGTTTGGATCTGCTAATTCCACTCACAACTACAACAAAATAGACCAATACAGAAGTGCCTATATCTTGTTTCTTCATTGATTACAGAAGAATTGTTATATGTAATATATTTCTAAAATTTCCCATGATAACCTAGAGGCAAAATAATAACAAGAACAACAACAATAATAATAAAATACCTGAAAGATAAGGACAATGGAAACCCTGCCAGTGTTCACTACTATGTTATTTGCTATTTCTTCATAGAATATTCATCTCAACTTACTGAACAACATATTCAGTCTGAACAGTTGACTTAAAGGATCTCTTACAGGACATAAGCATCAAAAACTGTTCCAAGTATCTTTATTTTATATAAAGCACTGAATACAGCATTAAAAGAGCCAACGTTGGTCACACCCCTCTAGCATTAGGGAAGCAATTGGTTTGGGATATTTATATTAAAGACAAGTTATCATTTTGTATATCTTGTATATCTTCAGCATATCTTGTATATCTTTTGTATATCTGTATATCTTCAGTTGAAATGAGTTTTGGAAAGGACAAGTTATTTATGAATTCCCTGAGATCCATGAGTAAATGTATTATTTGAAAACAGACAAGAAATCTATGTATTTGGATTTTGGTTTCTCCCCCCTTCCCCTTTTCAAGAAAAATTATTAAGCAAACCCTGTCAATTTGATAGACAAAAGTCATTGACACTCTGCAAGATTTGTCCATCTCCAAAGAGATTTGTCCATTAATATGTTCATGGTATGCTCTAGTGTTATGTTCACACAAAACCAAACCAATTAAAATTATAACAATGAATATATCCAAGAATCAGACACAATTTTTCAAGACTTACTCTTAATTATTTCTGCGCTTCTCTTCAGGGTTTGGGGAGGGTGGGGGAGGAGCACAGCAAGGTGGTTGCAACCACTTGCAGGAATACTGTGTGTAAGGCGGACTATGAATGTTTTTCTCTCTTTTTTTGGCCAACAGCTCAAACTTTCTACCCCACAAAATATCAATATTCTACATGCAAACATTTTACAACTATGTACAGGAGAACAACTGAAAGGATTACCTTGTGTTGAGAACACCAAAACAGATTTTTGGGATAAGCTAACACACTTTTAGTATGCAAACAATGGGAAGATCTAAATTTAGGTCTAATAAAATATATATATATGCAAACTCAGAAATAAAGCATACCCAAAAGTAAGCTTACAATGCCAAAGAGAATGCTAAAATAGGAAATAAAACTAATTTCTTTTTCCATTTATTAATTACAGAAATATTTATCTGTATTTGAAAGTGCATCCTTCCTAAAAGCATTTTATCTCCCTTCACTTACACACAACTTGTGTGATACACATTGGTAATGTGCATCTCAAAGTAGCCTACTGCCATACTTACTGAACAAACTGTTTATCCCAAAACACATCGGGGAGATAAGGGAAACAGAAAATAAAAGAGAACCAATTTATTAGAGCAGCTCTACTACCTGTCTAACCAATGCAATAACATATTCAATTCATTTGAATTTTCAATCCAACATTGAAATGCCCTTTATGCCCAAGCAGAATGTTTTATCCAGTTCTCTTCTGAACAAGAAACTGCCAAGTGTGGTCATGCAACAGCCATAAATTACTGCTCTGAGGCGAAATCAACATCACCAGAATAGAAAAGTAGAAAGAGATAAATATTACTCCCGTATACAATGCGAACTCATTGTCTTATTTTAAGAACCTAGCTACAGAAATTGATGTGATTTCTAATTTGGCCCTTCTCTTCCTCTTCCTAATCCTATTTCAAATAATCATAATTTCAAAAATTTAGAATAATAATATCATTCTTCAGTAGTACATGACCCCAAGCTGGCATACCGTGGAACCAGCACAGATATAAAGTACGGGTCCTTCAAAAGAACCTCATTTTTCTCCATCAAAATTTTCCAATAAAGGCAGCCAACACTTTCAAAAGAATATATAGCATTTTTTCATATATAAACACCATTCATAAAGCAAACATACAAACAACAGAAGAAACAGTATTACTCGACAGCACTGCCTTCTCTTATTGCAGGGATTGTGCAAAGGACAGGAGGGGAAAGAGGAAAATAAGTGGGTATACAAGAAAAAGAATAAGTGTAAATTATTTTATATTATTATATATATGCATTATATTATGCATTTTAACCTGTAAACATGTCTCTGTGCCTTACAGTTTCTTCCTTTGTCTAAGCTATGTATTGTCCATTACATAGAGAAGAAGAAAAAAAATAGTGTAGATAGTATTGCTACATGAGAGGACTGAATATTTAACTCTCCTTTAAATGAAACTAATATTTGGAGATTTGTTGTATGGATATCTATGCACCCTGAAATCTCAATTTTCCCCAATATTAACTGAAAAAGATACAGGTATTAAAAATTTTAATTAGCAGAGTACTTAGCTCTAAAATACAAACTGGAGGAAACACAGAACTACAGAGAACCATGTGTAGTGCCATGAATCTGGTTTGTCAGTTCTTAAGCAATGTACCAAATTCTGTCAAATATGTGTCAGATTAAAGTCTCTATACCTTCTTTAGAATCTTCCTTCCTCCACTGTCAAATTCCTATGTATTGCTTCTTAATAATAGCATAAAGAGCTTTAAATCTAGAAACAAGAGTGTTACTTCTGAAACTTCTAAACCTTTCAGCAGAGAAGCCTTCCCTTCCCCCTCTATCAAAACTGGGGAAGATCATTCATGTGTAAACAAATAAAATGTAAAATATAGAAATGGAAAAGCGAATTTTACTGAATATCCAATACTTAGATGATTCTAGTGTAAAAACCTGAATAACTTACCTGCCACTCACACCCACAGAATAGAATGCCAGGATAAAGGATTTGTAAGAGCTAAAGGCATTACAAATGACAAAATGTATAGAGAAGAGCGGCGAGGGGGGGGGGGGGGAAGTTGTACCAAAAAAAAATGAAAAGATAGAATCAGTGTGATCTTTAATATAACACAGAAATACAGAATTATGCATTATTCTGTGAGTAAAATGGAAGAACTGAATAATTTTATTTTCAATTCTTATAAGTAGAATCTTAATATTTTATGATTTTATGATAATATTTTATGATTTATGTCTGGAGTTATGGTTACCTGGAATTTACAAAAGCCTTGAGAAATAGTGGCAAACAGGACTTCAGAGAAAGATAAAAACAAGAAAACCATGCATAACATGGACTTCATAGCACGGAAGGATACCTTTCCTGATTCTACAAGCTGCACATCACTTGCACACAAACAGGAAAACAGCAAATTCCCAGAAGAGGCAGTAGCCAATTATGGTTTTCCAGAAATTATCATCTTTGCACAAGGGAAGCACACAGGAACCCAAGTCAACATGCCAGACAGTTGGTCCTGCAAGGCAAATCTTCTCCTCCTTCATGTGGGGATTCCTGGTATGAAGAGGTTCAGAAGCTACTGATCCATCATCAGTAACTTCCAAAATAAGCAAGAAATTTTGCACACACGCACACCAAAACAAACAAACAAACAAAAACATAAATAAGAGTTATACTCAATAATTTTCAAAATAAATTGACAAGAAGTTATGACAAAACAAATACAGTGTCAGAATGAAGTGAATCATAGTTTTCTTTGGTATGTAACTGCATGGAGCTTTCCAGCAATGCCCTTCAGTTTACCAGCATTTCAACATTAAAAGCAGGCAAGTTTGCAAATGATCCAAATTACGTAAGCTAAACCACGCCAGACTATATGAATTTCTCAACAGACCCATACAGGAACTGGCAGGTAACTGTGCTGACAAAGTTAATGAAGATAGAAATTACTACACCATCACTTTTTTGGATTATGAATCAACAGTAACTGCTCACAAAATAAGAGAGTAACAGCGTAAAATAGGAATTCTGATTTCTAGTTAAGTCCTCAAATTTAAAAACCATTTTCATAAATGATTGGCAAATGAGATTCTTCTTTCATTTAAAGCAGTTACTTCATCATAATATTCTTAGTTCTATGAAAGCATGCTGAGGACCAAAACCTCATTTTTATTTACTGCTGAACTACATGCACTTTTCTACACTCAAACTAGTAACATCTTTTCTGTTTTTGTATTAAAATTGCAAAATACATATTTTGATCCCAAGAAAATAAATTAGCTTTTCAGAAAAAACAGTTAGGAGACTCAAATTTAGCAAAAGGTTGCACCCTGACCTTTCAGGTCAAACCATAGAGATGATCTAGCAGAAGAGCTTACAGCAAGGATAGACAAAGCAAGCAGAAAGCCACCATCAGACCTGTCTTCTCCTACAAATTTAAGCACAATGTACTTCCAGCATGGCACAGGAGCTCATTACAGCTGTGATTATAGCTTTAAAAATGAAACATATTTCTAATTTCAGTACTGCAAATTTATAAGAACTTGGTATTTGCTATAATCAGCTCAATTTACAGTCAGTAAATGAATATCCAACTCGGTCATATTACATTTTTGACACTCTTAAAATTTCACTATCAGAGAATGCCTATTTATATTTAGATGAGCTTGTGTAGCACATAGCGTACACAAGACTTGTAGCTGCTTCATGCTACTGCATTAGATGGACATGTTTGCAGACCTCTTCTCAGGGATTTTTTTTAGAGCTTGTAAAAACACGATTACCAAACTATTCTAATTTACGTGGAAAACATTCAGTTGCACACCAGTATCAATCAGAATGATAAACTCTGACTCTGACACGTATAAGGCCAATTCATGATTGAAACTGACACAGAGAATGACTTTAATCAACTAATAATCACTCAAAATTACCTCCAGTAAAATCTCCTCAGCTTCAGTATTTAGATTAAGTGTCAAGACTCGGCCTGAACTTCTTACGAAGGAGTCAGCTTCACTTATAACAAATCTCCCTTAAGTTAACAAGGGTTAATGTACCTGGCAGCTCCTCAGCACACAGCAGCTTTATGCACAGAATGCTGATGACAATGGAGCTTTGTGCCACCAGCTGAAGTCATTAAGGTGAAAGAACTTTCAAATGAGTCACTTCTGTAAATTATTAAAATAAATTTCCCTTAGGATAAAGTGTCTTAGCTGAAGAATGAATTTACTTGCAGGATGTTTGATAAAGCTCATTTTTGTTTGGTTTCAATGTATGTGAAATGCATTACAGCAGTCACCATATACTGTACATCGGTAACTCCAAACATACACTGTGAAACAAAAGGCTATGTATCAGTTTTGGCTAAGCCACAACCAGACTGAATATCAAGTGGACTTACAAAACAGAGATCAATTGAACAAACTTTGACTTCAGCTGCACACACATTAACCTACAGCATCTACACATACAAGTTCCAAAAATGCAGCAAACAGAATAATGAAAAATGCCTAGTTTCAAGTAAGAAATAAAAGTATTTCCTTGCCAGCTGGCCTGCAGAGAAGCCTGTGGAGATACCATCTTGAAGGGGAAGACCAAACTAAATACTGCAGTACAATTAAACATGAACAAAAGAAGCTGTGGTTCCTGCAGTCCCTCACCTGGTGTTCATTATATTGCATGGACAAAGAATTTATGTTATAATTTATGTTATTCTGAGAAAAAGTTTTGGATGTGCAGATACCCATCTTCCCAAACTGCAGTGTTCTCTCACGAAAACCAAGAATAGACTCAAACTGTATTTCCATGTTTTTTGCAGTAATACTGGCTGAACATATTTTCAATGTAGATTTTTCAAGGAAAAGATTCATATGTTCCTGCCAACATAGATAATCAGGCATAACTACTGATTTAGATTCAATTAAATTAACTATAAGGCATTTGTGTGTTCTCTTATTTATTCTCACCTAGGAAAATAAAGCCACTACACCAACATGAAAAAACACTACTCCCTCAGTGGAGCTGCAGAATACCTGTAATGGATATTTCATTATTATACACAAGGTGAACATGTCAAAAGAAAATATGCCCTGGAAAAAAAAAAAAAAAAAAAAAAAAAAAAAAGCTTCATTCTGCTTGGTTTGCATTGAAGGTCTGATGACTGGTCCTCCCTGAGCCAGAATTCCTGTAAAATTTAAGTCCCTGACAATTTTTCCCTTCTGGTTAAAAGAATCTTTGAGGAAGGAGAAGGATTTCTGACTGAAGGGTTTTAGTCCCTCACCATATTTATTTCACTGACGTTACATTTAACTACTGCTAGAAAATTATAACACAATTATAATCTTCGCAAAATTCAAAGCTGTATATGAGACAGGCTGTGGTCTAGAGAAAACAACATTCAATGTCTAATAAGATAACCACTTACATAGGGTAACAGAAAATAGCACATCTCGCATAAGAAAGGGGACAAATTATGATAGTTGTGGGAATCATTATTCTGAATTTCGTGACTTTTATGTGTGTAAATTTCAGCAAAAATGTCACATTAATGTAGTTCTTTGCATTTAACACACTCGTGTTTATTAAAAATGTCAACACAATGACAAACCATTCTCTGAGAGACACTCTGGGTAAGTAAATGTCAAGCAGCAGGAGAGATTTAAGTTGCACAATATCACAGATGTGCGCTATACACGAAAACATTTTTTATTTTGTACCAATCACAAGTATTTTGGGAAGGAACTGGTTGGTTCTCTTTATAGCAAAGATGATTTATCTGTGTATAGCTCAAGACACTCTGTGGAAACCTATAAATAACCAAAAAGCAAAAGCAGGAGTCATTGACAAATTTTCATCTTTAAAATGAAAGGAAATACTGTTCATTAAAAAAAAAAAATAATAATAATAAAAAAGATTACTTAGAGAAACTGTTTCAATAAATCATACAGGATGTTAATGCTTCTCAGGCAAAGTCCTCAGTGCCTTTATGTCTTTTTATTGTAGTCAGAATGTGTCTAGGTGACTGTGTCTTTTGCACAATCTGTTGGACTGCCTGCCTGATAAATAGTCCTTGCTCTGGATCTCTGCAAAGAGGTCAGTGTCAACAGCCCCAGGCACTGTGTTGCTCATACCTCCGCATTTGGAGCAGTCAAAATGGATTTCTAAGCATCTCCCTTAGGAAAGCATCCATGAGATCTTTAGGCTTTCCTTCCAACATGCTTGTATGACTTTGTGAGGGAAAACTAAAGAACAGGACTTTCTTAATCCCAACAGCAATATAACTGCATGGGCAGAGCATAGCAGGGGAGAGAGAAGGAAAAAAAAAAAAAAAAAAGAAAGAAACAAAAAAAAGAAACAATCACACTCTTCCAAGTATTACTTAAAACCAGGAGTTGTAGAAATGGAAGAGATGGAACCAACTGTTTCCCAAAAAAAAAAAAAAAAAAAAAAAAAACATTATTTGAAATGTATTTCCTATTTATCATCAAATGTATGATCAACTTCAACTTATTTCTTCACGTGAGTAGCAGGATTTTTTTCCACTGCTATGAGGGCATAATATGGCAAACTGTCTTCCTATCCTGGCATACTACTTGAAATTCAACTGCACTGAAGTTTTACTGGCTGGGATGGACATTTTTTTGGACATCTTAAATACATATGTACACACAAACACTTCACAAATGAAGTAGTATTTTAAAATAAAAGTTATTTTAATCACTATGTTTTATCTACTGTTAAGCTGTTAGACAACAAGATATGAGAAACAACGCAAGTCCATCTAGAAAGTCTACAACAAAAACAGCCGATTGGAGGTATGGAAGAGTTTTGAAACAAAGTACCTAGAATACACAGGCGGAGGGCTAGAGAATTGTAACCAATTTACATCTTTGCACACAAGTCATCATTGCACACCCTTGATAATACATGCTGCTTTTTTTCAAACCTACTCCATGTCTACTACATAGAGAAATGTAGACCAAAATTGGTTTGAATCCTGAACAAGCAAAGCACACAGGGGAATCATTCATGTCATGATGATATTCTGTTGTGTATCTTTCTTACTAATGGTGCTCTTACTTACTAATTTCTGATGCTGCATTGGATTGGGGATGGAGGTGAGGGGGGTGGGGAGAGGAAGTTTGAAAACAACATTGAGCATTCACCTCCAAAAGGATCAGATACTACTACTGAAGCTGTAAAGAACATCAGAAGAATGTACCTTCATGGTTCTGGAGGAAGATACTAAAAATTTGACAGCTGACTCTTTGACACCATCTTGTGTATTAACACACGTTAAATATTCCCTTTTCTAATTCGTATGAATTATCTTGATTAATTTTATGATGCAATATGTCTTGCAAACAAGATGTAGAATTTCTTTTTATTTGCTGAATTTCACATAATAATGCAATAAAACCCACTAATGCACAGTTGAGAGGAGATATTTTGTAAAGACAATATAAGAATAATCCAGATACCTTCTTGAAAAGTCTAACAGGTGTTTAACAGCTACTGAATTTTTCCCCCAAAAAATAATGGGTAATGGGGGCATAAGCAGGAAATACATACAATTTAAATACACAGGGACAACATATTGCAACTTAATCTCTCTCCAATTTACAACCCAATAACTCTACCTGAACATGTATTATCTTGGCAGTATAAGTGTAAGAATACAGAAGTGGATGCTTTTGTGTAACCATCAAGAAGGAAGTTCCCTACACTACTTGTGATAGTGATATATTGATAATATACTATTGAAATAGTAATCATATAGCACTGTAACTTACTGTACCTGTATTCTCAAAAGATAAATTAGTAATGTACAGAGAGAAGCTTTCATCAGAAGGGTGGAGAATAGAAAAATGGGGTAAGGGTGACAGCATACCAGGGTATTAAACACAATGACAGCACTTCAAAACAAAGGGTAGACAAGTGAGGGACACCAGTATGGTACCACGTCACTCAGGAACCTCAAGATTTCCAGTTCCAAATGAGACTCCTATTATCCATAGAGCTTTATGTTATGGACAGTCAAAACTGTTTCCTAAATCTAGTTTTATTTCTAGCCTATAGGCTGTTTTTCTCATCATTGCTATCCTTCCTTCTCTACATAATTTGCATTTTTCTCAACTCTAGCTTTTATTCATGGAATTAAAATATTTATATTTAATGAATACAAAAAGACAGAAGTACTGACTCACCTCAAATCTGATTTAATATTTAGTATTTTCCCTGTATATAACATTAAAAAAATAAAAATACTGAATAGGATCAGTTCTGGGGAAAGCAGGTCATATTATCATAGCTAAGAGAAGAGAGAAAAAAAAATAAATTTTGCTTGTTGACAAACACAATGTATGTCTCAAGATGAAAAGACTTGGATTAGATTGATTTCAAAAAACATTTCCCCGACTACTTGATATTCTATCAAATTAATTAAAGTTTACCTTGTTTTCTAGGTATAGACTTCTTAAATTTATATATATAACAACCACTAAGTACATATATAATTTCAGAGGTTGTATATGTAGGATATATACACAGTTTATGTGTACTATGGGATATATGTAGGATATATCCTACATCCTATAGATAAAACTATATCCTACATATAGAATATACATAAATACAGAAAGATAAGAAAGGTCTGGAATTGTTCTCACATGGCCCCACTGTTTGTGTACACAGGCCAAGTCTTTGAAGAAGGTCTGTGAACTACTATTCCACAGATCCAGGGATCAGGATAGTTAGGAAACTAAACAGTAAAGACATGAGTTTTTTTTTGTTGTTTGTTTGTTTTTAAAAAAGCCATTAAATTTCCCCTCTGGAAGACCTAAAAAATCCTGTATGGACTTTTGCAAGAGTTTGCTTTTAAAGAACAGAGGAATATTGTGAATTTTCCAATAAGATAACAATAATAAATAATAACAACAAAGTGAAAAATTTTCAAGACAAACTCACAAGAGTATTCATGCGGTTAAGCATATTTTCCTGGGATGTAAATATTAGTCATCTTCAGTGTATTGGGAGTTATATTGTCCATGATGACTCAAAGGTCAGAAGGTAGTTTATAGTCAAAATATGTAAATATATACTTTAATATAAAAATTAAATCATTCCACAAAAAAAAAATATATATATATTATTTTCCCCTCAATTCTTTTGTATAACACTCTGTACGCATTGAGATTGTCCCAAATGCATTTATGCAAAAAGAACAATAAAAGAGTTTCCCTCTCTCTCCTCATTTTATTAAACTAGATGCAGCCCACTATTCTTCACATCACATTAACTCTGATTATGATATGGTTCTCAGTTTCTCAGAATTTTCCCAGAATCAGATCTTACCATAGCCAGGTGCTTTCAATAATACAACAATAATCTGCAGTTTGTTTTTGTTCCTTATTTCCCTCATATGCATTTCCCATTTATTATGTTGCACAAGCATTCCATCCAGCACTGGGGGAAAAAAAAAGCCACCATCTCTCTCCATCATACCTTCCTTTCTTCAGTTTCCTTTCACAATACACTCTGTCAGTATTTACAATATTTTAATAATCACCACCTCATTTTTGTATATTTTTTTTTCTTTCTAGAAAATTTTTATATACTTACCTAGCTTCTTTTTATTTTTCAAAGACAAAGACCCTTGAAGCTTACATTAAGTGAAACCTTTTGGCAGGGAAAAAAAAAAAAAAAAAAAAAAAAAGTGTGGACCCACTGTCAAACAGCCATTAACATAGCCCACATAATCAGCTTACCTGAAGCACACAGACTTTTTTTGTAATTTAATTAGAAATAGCTTGTCACTTTCATCAAAAATGCTCATTAATTTTTGGATTTACTGAGAACATGGAATTCAAAAATTTCAGGTTTGTTATCAGGCACAACATTTATACTTCCTTAGCTTTCACAATTAAGAACTGTCAATCTGAGATTTGAATTGTTTGTCTAAAAGCCCCAAATCAGAATTAAAAGCGACGTTGTATAAGATACTACTCATGACAATTAGACACCTTCCAGAGAGCTACAAAGTACATACCTGTACTTTAAGAACAACTCCATCAGTTTTGCCAAACGAACCAACAGCAGTATTCTAGATGTTTTATAAAACTCTCAAAGAGTTTCCAGCACAAAATTGAGAATGATGGAGGTAAAAAGAAAATGTTGATAGATGTTCCAGGCACATATGTACTCACATAGCACAGAAACAACTGTAAGTCTATACAATAAACTCAACTACAAACTTAAAAATAATAACAATGAAGAAGTACAAATACCAGTGGAGATTTTCCATCTCAAATGTCAAAAAAGGCAAAGGCCACTTCATAAAGTTAATCAAAATGAAATTTGGGGATAACTAACAGCAGAGTTATTTAATGAAATTGCCAGTAAATCTCAGGAGGCATCCCAAAGGCATTTTGATGAAATGTATTTAAAAATGACTGAAATCTCAACTGCCTAGAGCTGGTGTTGTAGCAGGAAACAGATGAAATATTTAGAGTAAATCTTTACCACAATAATCATGTTTCAAGACATAGCTCAAGAACACTTGCAAACTTTCCATTTTAGGCATCCCTTGAGCAAACAAGAGGAAGTATGTTATCTGAGCAACACCCTCCCTTCTCCCAAGTAATGAGCAGAGAGGGGACTATGGAAGACACTGTCTGTCACCTCTCATTTTCAGTCTCCAGTTTTCAACAGATCTCTTAAATTTATCTCTTGAAACAACATCCTGCTGGGCAGCATTGCAAGCTGACGATAGATGCAAGAGGTGCTAGGTAAATGGAAGTCAGGAGCAGTTTGAAGCAAGCCTCCAACAGGCAGGCATCTCCCTCTGCGTCTCCTCACATCAATACATGATGCCAAAGCCCAGGTCAGAAGGGATGCAGCAGTGCCCAGCCATGGAGAAGAGACATTTAAATCCAACCACATGGACATAACTAGACAGCTCTTTTACAGGATTTCCATGCCCTTATCTCGGATGGAAGGGAAAACCACCCACTCTGACAGAGGCTGAGGAAGCCCTGCACCTGAAACCAAGCTCTAGACTTAAGCTTGAAGGATTCATAACTTTCTTCTGCAGAGGGATGAGAGATTTGATGCACATTAAAATGCAGACTTGACCAGGTTGCACTCTTAAAACTCCAGTAGCTGAAACTTTATGTAGATCTAGGGATTGAGGAGTGGAGAGGAGTTAAAGAAAAAGTTAGCCTAAGAAATAATTTTATTGTCTTATGTTTTAGCACTAGGCTTCAAAAAAAAAAAAAAAATAGTGCAGAAACAGAGAATAGCAAAAGCTCACAACTCTATTTAAGGTACAAAATTAAGAGGTGATGAATGAAAACCTATATTTTCAGCAAAAAACAAGGAACATCAATACAAGTGAGCTTAATTTTCTCTGAGCAGCCTAACAGATTAAGTACAGCCTGTCATAAGTGATATCATCTTTCTATACCTCTAGTAGCAGGTATTGACTTCTGAGCGCTTATATCCAGCTAGTCTCCATTTTAGCCTAAGTGCAAAAAGCTAACCCAAAGGCTTTGGTTAAAACTTTTTCAAAGGAAAAGCTTGGAAGAAGCCCACTATGCGGAAGCCAACTGTTTTTTTGGTGGGCCCTTGGCTTATAGCAGAGTAACATAAAACCCACAGTTGTCTGCCACTAGGGTCTATTTCCAGAGTTCGGTTTTTCAACTTGCTATAATTCACTTAAGATCTCTGTAATTTAGCACTTTGTTCTATTTCCTTAGAGGGATTTAACACTTTTGGTCAAAGTTAACTTTAATGTTATAGCACTATTATTTGTTACATGTTGAAATCTGATGCAACTTATTTGCTTTAATTATGAAGTCATTATAGCATCCTAGAAGGCATAGAATTGATTAGAAAAACCACGCTTCTCCCTAATGTAGTTTAGAAGTTTTCCTTAGATGGTAACACAGTAACATGTCACTCAAGGGAAAATAAATAAATAAATACAACACTGATTCAGGATATTAAATTACTATGATTCAAAAATCAATCAAAACATATAAAGTAATAAATTCCACATATTTCAGGCAAGGAAACCTTTATCAATGTATAATTTAGTATAACTCAGATAAAGATCAGACATTTTTCAAATCTTCATGTTTTTTAGTAACAATCAGATCAATGACCAAAATGTTTTTATCTTGTGATTGCACAGAATCAGCAAGTCCACATTTCCAAGTCAGTGACAGCATGCAGCCTCACTACAGAGGACAAAAGCTGAGTCAATTGTTTCTTATCTTTTTTTGGTGAGAAAATTAAGTTGTCTAGTGTTTCTAATGGAAAAAAATCCCTTGCCCCACACTTAGCAAGTATTATTGTGTGTCATCATTGCTTCAGCAGTCAGTCAAACTTCAGGCTCTCCCAGTATTTCCTTATGTGGCTGCCATGAAGTGGAGAACAGCTCCATCTTTTCATCTATGCTGAGGGTCACAGTCTGAGGATGATCAAGCTCCCTTACTCCCCAGCTAGGACCCTCTTGAAAAGGCTAGCCAATTAAAATAATTCCTTAATTACCACAATGATACAGGTGCCTGAACCGTGCTGTGCTTCCACTTTCCTCTGTGTTATAATAAAATGCCATCTCTTTTCAGAAACCCCAAGAGCTTTCTGAGGTCTGCCGGCTTTCTAATGGGCCATCTCAAGCCTCAATGCAGCTGAATACAATGATAACTATTTTATTAGCAAATGTTAATATTCTAATTACATCGATTCGTAGTTCAGGGCTACATTCAATTTGTGGCTGAATCTACCATCTCCCTCATACACACAATGAGCCACTCCAAATTAATATTTATAAACAAAATATTCAGCTTGGCAACCTTTAGAACCTCATTTGCACTCATTTGTCACTGTAAACAGAATATTTTAATGTTGCTCTTCACTTTGTTAAAAATTAGAAAATGCACAATAAAAGCTGTTCCCCCAAATATAAAACTCCTCAGAATGAAACTTAACTTTAAAAGTTTTAAACACCAAAATCACTAAAACAATTTCACATGTAAATTTTAAGCATTGCCAATAATAATTATGGTTATCAAGGCAAGTGTTTGTAATGGCTGTCATTCTTGTCCCAATCTGTTTACAGTTGGTTGTAAATAAAAGCATTCTCAATACCTCTTCCAAAGGAGAACAGAGCAGCCAATGCTGCATATTAAGGCACCCAAGAACAAAAAAGGTCTCTTAGAAAGCTTCATTTACACCAGAACTAAACAGCATACAAAACATTCACGTAGACCTTGCTTCAAATTGAACCATCTGCTCAGCCACAACAGGCAGCCTGACAGCAGATGAGGACAGAAGTGATAGGACCTAGGGCATGCACTCGGAATGAATAGAGAGTAGTCGACAGAGCGCTGCCATAAAAACCACTGTCATTTGTCTCAAAAAAGCCACTACCAATCTAATTTCTGTTTAAACAGAATGGACTTGATTTGGAGCAAAATTATCACAGGCAGCTGCTTCAGGCACAAATCCGTGCAGCTTTACGCTGGGTTGTGTAATAAACTCCCGGAGTTTCAAGTAGCTCTGTCAAGATGCACTTTACAAATCAATAGACACCCCAGCTACCTACCTATTAGTCTAAGAGGACCTATCTGAGCTCATTTCATCTTGCTTTTTCTATCCCAGCCTGTGAACACCAGTAATCACTAAAATCTGAAGTATCAGAAAGAAATGGGCATTTTCAGCAGGTTTTTCCATATATCTAATTCTCTGCTGATGAACTGTCTCAGGCTTTTCACTTTTTTCCTTCTCCACAAAAACATAATGAACCCCCCATTTATCTACAGTCATTCTGCTAATGTGTTCTCTCAGCTCTCCGTAGAGATGCTGAGAGCCAGTGGGAACAAGAGACCCTTCTCCACTTGCTGCTGAGTGAAAGAGCTGGAAAAGGACAACCACTCTCCCACGAGCCTGCTGAGATGAGAGCACTGCCCTGTACCTGGAGATCAGCAGTTTACACCAGAGAGGCAAATCCTACTGCTGAAACAGTATGTGTATACCTCAGCAGCATGCCAACAGCCAGTGAAGGTCACCTGAAGCTGTTTCACAGGTGGCCCTTGGACAGCATGTGCTATGCAGGAGCAGTCTCTGGGCTGACCTGTGTTGCAGGTGGGTAAGGCAGTGGATGCATGTGAAGGCAGCCCAGCATTGCTGAAGAAGGGCTGTTAAGCATGGTGTTTTCAGCAGCTTTTGATACCACTCAAGGCATTACATATTCACACTTTGCCTTCTTGTGCGGACTCTGCAGTACCTACGATTGAAAGCAGGGTATTCTTAGGTCAGACAAACGAGGCCATAAGCTGATTTGGGAGTCATGGATTTAGCAAAGGACTAAGATCTACAGCTCCAGCTAACCCAGAGCACTGTTATCTCCTTCCCTCTCAATCCATCTGTTTAAACAAACCCTGCTACACTTGTTTTAATGCTGCTTTTTTCTTATTTGCCTGAAAGCCAAATGCAAATGACAAATTACGATAAGCAAACACTGTAAGGAAAAACACATCAGGTTGGAGAATTGCTTATCAGACAGTAAAAAAGTCCATCTCAGAGAAGGATGCCTGAAGAAAGCAACCTTGTTCTAGTCTGTTTAATACATAATGTGGGATCAAATGTTTGACAACGTGGGATTGTGATGCTGGGACAGAAGAAGCATTGTAACTCTGATATGACCAGTAAGTGTCACAACACAGTGCTGGCTTGGAGGAACCAAACTACAGACTTGTAAGAATAAAGAAAAAACAGCAATATACTAAAAAAGAGCCATTTCCACTGAGGGAATTTGGTTGAAGATAAAATTATATGAAAGAAACAATATATGTTGTACTCCCATGTTTTAAGATATATAGCTAACCTGACTTGAGATTTAACCTGAAGAGCTTCTCCAGATATTACTCTTTGGTCACCAGTACAGTCATTTTCAGGATTTGCTGGAGCTGTACTACATTCAGCTCTCCATCATGTTGCCGTTTGGCCATAAAATGGCTGCAACACTGTCATCAGCCCACCAATAGACCACACAAGGAGGGAGGGTGACTGACCATGGCCAGGTGCCTGACAGCACTCTGGAACCCTCCCAGTGGTGTCCCACTCATCCAGAAGACACCATTTCCAACCACATAGTTCAGCACAAATGACGCAGCTCACATCACCGCCTATGAGCCTCCAAAGTATCTTACCTTCACATCAACACAATAAAGGCTGAATTTTAAAACTATGTAAGATCGATCCACAAAGATTAGTAACTGATAGACTTTGTTTTCCTTAATTTACTGAGTGAAAGAGAAGGAGAGGAAATCATCACCAGCAACAGTTTTGTTTAATCACAGACATTCAAACTGAAATTGATGAAGTTACACCAAAACTAGTTTTGTCCAAGTATTAGTATTTCTGGCCAAGTTCTTTTACATATGTTCAAATAATTGAATGTATACAGTGAATCAAAAAAAAAAAAATCTAAAGGACTAAGGAAAATATTTTCATATTCATATATTCTTTTTCACATAAAAGGGTAATATCCCTGCTGGAATATTGTTAAATACTGCATGCAGGAGTCCTTAATGTTTAAAACCTGTAACTTATTTATACTTCATTTTATTTAAAGTCTTCTGATACTGATAACAGTTTGAACAATGCAAACAGACCCTATTCTTGCAGTCATTTTCCTTTCTGTGTCCCCATACATGCTCTGAGAAAGGCATTCTACAAGAGAAAAGTTAAAAGTAAATTTATTTCGTAGTTTTGGGATTGTGATAAATAACTACCAAAAAAAAAAAAAAAGTTTTATTTAGCTCCAGGCTATCTTGCTGCATTTGAATTAAGTGGTAACTATTTGCTCTTTTTGCTCTTTCAGCGGTGGCAAGAACCACCATTCAGTGGTGCAGTGGTGGCTGATCAATTTGAATGCCACAGTCCCTGCGGAAAGTTTATAGCTGGACCTTTTTCTTTGGAAGAATTTACTTACAACCTGGTGAAAGTCTTATATTTCTTTGGGCATGACAAAATAGTTAATATGTTGCTTAATACTAATATGCTACAGGTTATCTAGAATTTGAAAGTTATCCCCTTACTAAGAGGTGTGATAATGACATCCCCCTTTCTATGGGAAAAAAAAAAAAAAAAACATTATGGCATACCATTTGAGTACCAGTGGACAACCAAGGATATTTACTGCAAAAAGAATACGAGGAAGCAGAATGCTCTTTTGAGTGCTTGCCAAAGAGCCACGTGACACATGCTCAGATCTGGGGTTTGGGGTTATGTTGTTTTGTTTTTCTTTAATTCTCTTTTTTTCAGAAACACTAATGAAAGAGTAACAGGAGACCAGAGAAGTCTGAATCCCAGCTGTTATGCTCTTTGGACTGATACCAGAAGTGTCAGCACCCTACACACTCACTAACAGGCAGAAGAGTCTGAAGAAATATGAGGACTGAACCACAGGATTGTTTGCTTTTCATGGTTAATAACACTGAAATTAAAATGTACAGAACTTGTCACACTGCGGGCACTACCGAATCATACTGGGAATATCCTTGTTGTGTGTTTCCTTCCAAGGAGAGAGGGCCTGCAGCCTCAGCCTTTTTGGCAGAATCTTTCCACAATATCCTATTCCATCTGTGAGTATTAGCACCACAATCTGGCTCTAAATTAGTAGTTTCCAAGGCTAATTGAGCATCTATAAAGACATACACTTCCCTGTTTTACTGATGATATCCTCTTTTTTCCATCTCTCTTAAAGGCAGTATTTAAGATGGAAATATTTTAACAATTCATTCAAAAGACATTGAAATCCAAATGTTCACGAAGTCGAACAAATGCTCCCTGAGGAATATCCTCTTGTAGATACATAGCAAAGGGCGGCTTGCTTTCAGTTCCTGCCAGTATACTTCCATGAGCAAAACACTTCTTGGACAGTCCTTGATACAGCCTTTGTTTAGCTACAGTCTCCCTCCTCCCCATTTTCCCTAGGTTTACCTTTACTGAGGCTGATCCTCTTTGGCTTAATTCTGCCATAAATCTAAAACAGCCAAACTTTGCTCTAATGTAAGAATGTAACCCTTTATGGACATTGAGACAAAAAAATTATCAAAGTTCATGAATCCAAATATAACCTCAGCAAAAAGCTTCATCAGTTACCAAGCAGCAAAAAAAAAAAAAAAAAAAAAAAAAAAAAAAAAAAATCTATAATAAAATTAAAAAATTAATTTTATTAAAACAAATAAAATTAAAAAAAAAAATTAAGGAAATAGCAAGATAAAAAAAAAAACACACACCCCCAAA